>NC_056728.1:1739134002-1739182315 GCF_019279795.1 Protopterus annectens
GAATGAAATAAGGGAAATTGCTTGCTAAACTAAATTTAAAAAGTATGGCATGAAAACATATTTTGTAAAAAAAAAAGTGATGCTTGTTTGACCTGCTGTTCTCTGACTATTGGTAATTTCTATCTGCATTTGATTTTGGATTGAAGTTATTCATTTAAGGTATAGTTACTTCTATTTCTTTATCCTTTTATATGCCATTTTGTTTTATTTTAAGTTCTTTGCTCTTTTGGAGCTTTAAGAGGTCTTAGCTAGGGTCAGTTAGAAAAGAATTATTTTGCAGACAGTAAATAACATCCTACTAATTGGTGGGAGGAGCTGAGAAATAGCATTCCTAGTTTACCTACAGATATATGGTGGCATCTTTATTTAGCTGTACTTGCTGCTGTCTGCTTGACTGTTGCTGATCTCTGCCTGCATTTGATCTTTCCCACCCACCGGCTGTGCCCCTCTTGTACTTTTAAACTTGATGGCATTTGAATTGCCCACTCCTACAATAAATCTGATTTTGGACAGTCCTCCCAGTCCCACCGCATAAGTTAATTCTACTGAGCACTGAGAAATCAGCTGGGATGGCCCTCCCCCTTAGTCTCTTAAACCTGAATTATCTTCTCCTTCCTCCCTTCCCACTTTCTAAAAAAATCACTTTATTCAGCTACTTTTGTTGCATTTGTGCTTCTTCCTGCTTTATTTAGCTTTTTGCTGTATATTCTTAAAGTGTTCAGTTGCATTTAATCTGCTGCATTTATTATTGCTTGTTAGTAGCCTGATAATATCGTAACTGCTATTCTAAGCCTCTTTGTTTAAATTTAAGTACTTGGGATTCTCACTAGTTATCTTACTTACGGAAGGCTGTGGTCTCTACTCTTGTGGCAGGAGAGGTAGCTTGGGCTCCAAGATAATTGGGCAGGATTCAGGAAGGCTTACACGGAGTTCAAGAGTAGTGTAAGCCTCCGTGTAAGCCTCCCGATCCAGGAACAGCCCAAACCTCCGTGTAAGAGACAGCTAACACGTCTCTTACACGGACTGGGCGTGGAAATGCTCAATACCTCATTTGCAGCTCAAAGATATGCAAATGAGGTATTTGAGCGATCCAAGAAGCCTAAACCAGTCCGTGTAACGGACGTGTTAGCTGCAGAAATGTACTCAGCTGACAACTGAGTACATTTCTGCAAAATTGACAATGGAGCTATGTCAGCTCCAAATAAAGGGTGCATATGTTTCATTTAGCATGCCAATGGCCAAATATGTGGCCATTGGCATTAAAAAGTGTTGCAAAACTATTAAAAATAACTTTTTTTTTTTCGTGGGATTCTCATGTGTAACTGCAGCGCACACCCGTGCAAACGGGGTGCGCTGCTTAAAACTGAAAACCGAAGCTTTTAAGACCACAATTGTGGGTTTAATGTATTACATGGAATGACAATGCAGGGACTAGCAGACCAAAAACAATATGGCCTCCGTGTAGTGGTTGTCAAGGGGGGGAAGCTCCGTGTAAGGCATGTAACTAAGCATTACTAGGCAATACTATGTAAATGAGGGTTACAATACTGAATCACACTGCCACATAGGTAATGAGCACTTTCTGAGTAGTGTAAGAGTTATAGAAGGGGGGAGGAATAGAGTAAGAGGTAGGCGACATCACGGGGGGGAATGATAGAAATAAGTGTATCACATTGGAGGGCAGTGTAACGTGACAGATGACAGACATCAAGGAGAGGGGTGTGTCCCAACAGAACACTAGGAAAGTCAAGAAATAGAGGGTGCACACTATCCCTACACTCAAACTTTCTTGATATACGTGCATGCGCGTGTGTGCGCGCGTGTAAGGCAGGCTCAACATGTGGGAGCGTGTTGCAAACCGTTTACAATGGTTTGCGCGGACGTGCACGTGTGTAAGGCTGTGTGCGCTTGTTTTAACACGAATCAGCTAAGTTCACACCGTGTAAGGATGTGTGCCCGCGTTTAACACTGTGTAAGGATGTGTGCGTGCGTGTAAGTAACTGTGAGCGTGCTTAAGCTGGTGTGCACATTGCTCCCCCTCAGGAAACAGAGAGGAAAAAGGAAACAACCAGAATACAGGGAAGCTGCTAGAGAAGACTGCTGAAGTTAATTGGTGCAAACAATTGGAAGCAGGCAATTACACAGGCAGACCAGAAGCCCAACCCAGCACTTAAAACACTGCAAGCAGCAGTGCAGGGTATTTCTCACAAGAGATACTGCAAGAAAGGAGTAAGCTATCAGAATTGAAAACTGACAAAAGCGGAACTCAGAGCAGAAATGCTAGGGGCTGCCATAGCTGTTATAATCAGGCATAGGCGGATTGCTGAGGGTGGTGACAATGCAGATGCTGACAGACAACCCAGAGTGAGGAGAAGGAGAAGAGTATACAGGCCCAGGGTCACCTACCATGGGTTACATGAGCTGGAGATAGTAGAGCGCTACAGAGTGGACAGAGACCTTCTGCAGGAAATTGTTGAGCTGTGCAGGCCACGTCTCACACACAGAACCAACAGAGAGGAACCCATCCCAGTGGAAACCAAGGTATGTGTTGGCCTAAGAATACTAGCAACAGGTACCTTCCAGAGACCAACTGGTGATATGATGGGGATATCACAGGCATCAGCCTCCAGGGTACTGCACCAGTTCCTGGATGCCATGTCAGCACATGTCGGTGATCATGTATATTTCCCCAATGACCGTGAGGTAGTGGCCAGCAATATGCGTCTCTTCCAGCAAATAGCAGGATACCCTGAGGTACTGGGTGCAATAGACTGCACGCACATACGCATCAAAGCACCAGCTGGTGAGTGGGGTAGAGCCTATATTAACCACAAGGGATTCCCCTCCATCATCTGCCAGGTCGTGTGTGATGCCCAGGGCATAATAATGAATGTGTGTGCTGGCTGCCCTGGGAGCTACCACGATTCCCACATCTGGCATCTGACGCAGCTGTACCAATCATTTGCCAGTGGGGATTTCCCACACGGACACCTAGTGGGGGATGCAGGTTATGCACTGGAGCCGTGGCTGATGACACCCATCAGAAATGCACACACACCTGAACAGGAACGCCATAATGAGGCACACGCACAAACACGTAATGTCATAGAGCGTGTGTTTGGGCTGCTCAAGTCACGGTTCCGGTGTCTGGACACATCTGGTGGAGCCTTTCAGTACACACCAACTACATGTACCCAAATGATCATGACATGTGCTATGCTACATAATATGATCCTGCGGAAACAGCTGCAGCAGGACCAGCATAGGGCTGGGCCAAACATACCCCCACCATTGCCAAGGCCACCACAGGCAGAGGGTGACTCAGAGGAGGAACAACCTGACCTTGCCCCAGTAGGCAGAAGGAGGCGTGCACAGTATGCCCTGGCCTTGGCAAAGAGGCAACATATAGCACATACACTGGCTCAGTAGGAACACTGGGACTGATACCCCCTCCGACACACTCACATAGTAACAGGGATGCCTAACATGACACAACCTGCTTCCAAACATGTACAGGGAGTGTAGTATGTGCATCCGACAGAGGCAGCCCTGCAGCACCACCTGAGGCATGAATGCCATGTGTTAAGTAATGTAACACCATGTACCATATGCACACCTGAGGACCCTGACTAACATCCACCCTCACCAATCATAAACCACAAAAACACAAACCCACCTGCATAGGTACCACAAGGGATAGGAACCTAGATGTAATGCTACCCAATGCCGGAAGTATAAACAGCAAGATGTGTGCAGTGTAAACGCACACAGGATAGAGAATGTAGATATCAGTGCTGCAATAGAAAAAAGGGTCAAAGCCCACATCAGCACCCTAACACTACCAGGTCACACCCCATACAGTGATGTACAGCTGCAAAAACATGTAACAAGCTACAAAATGAGGGTGACTAGCAATAAATGTCATGGATAACCACACACCCATGTTGGTACCACAACAAGAAGCAGCATGGATTAGCCATGGTCAAATACCAATGGCTAAAACTGCCTACTACTATATAGCTTGCTGCAGACCACTGTCCTAATAGCAGGAACTGCACCAGGCCTATGTTGGAATACAGGAAGATATCAAGCCCCCCAAACCACAGTATATTGCTTGACTGAAAATACCTACACATACACCATAGCTTCATAGTTAACTACTAGGCTATCTGCCCTACTGCATTCATAAGCCTAGCCATAGTGATGTGGCTATTGCCACCCCTTATAGTGGTAATAAGTGTACAGAATAGATTCCGAATATTGTGCCTCTGACATAGTAGTGACACATTATGACCCCCTTACGTAATCGAATAACATGACTGTGCCTCTGTCTAGTAGTGACACAGGGAGGACCCCTGGGGTAAACCTACAATCTCACATCCAGTTGTCCAGATTTCTCTTGAAGAGAGTCAGTGAGGGACTCTGTCTAACATGAACTGGGATTCTTTGCTAGAGTGTGAGAAGCCTCTGAGTTATGACTCTGTCCCTCCAGCATGTCCTATACATGTATGTGCTGAGGTTCATATCCTTAGCTCTCATGGCTCTGATGGATTGGATTGCTTGCAGTGGAGCATGTCCACCAAATCCTGATTGGACACGGTCTTGTATGTCAGGCATAGGTCACCTGTAAGTAGGCGGTATGCTACTGAATAAAGCTGGATTTCCTTTAGTCCGGACGCATATGACATGTGTTGTAGACCCGTGATCCTCTTGGTAAGGTACTTTTGGGGTCTTCCCAGCTGTTGCAAGTGCTGGGTGAGGTACATACCAAATGGGGCTTTGTATTCAATCATGGGCCTGATAAGGGAGAAGTATAGTGGTACAATGACCTCCTTTGATCTGGATGTAAAACCCGTCATGATAAGGTGGGCAAGATAGAAAGTCTGTCTAACCACTTTGGCAACATGGGTTTCAAATGAGACATCACTATCTACATGTGTCCCCAGGTGTCTGATTTGTTTTCTGTGCTCAGTGGGTTGCTGTCTATGTATTGATTTGTGGGTACTGTGTTCCTCCCAAAGGGGATGACTACACATCAGTTGCATTCAGTTTCAGGCCATGTTTCCGGCACCAGCTATCTGTCTTTGTGATGGCAGTCTTTAGGATGTGTGTGCCGGCTAATGTATTCACTATGGTGCCTAGGTTGCAGTCATCTGCAAACTTTGTCAGCCACAACCCTCCCATGTTTGCTTTCACATCTGAAAAGTAAATGCCAAATAAGAGGGGTCCCAGGACCGATCCTTGTGGGACACCACTTGTGACTGGCTTTGAATCTGACAAGGCACCTGCAATGTCGACTTTATGGGTTCTGTTTCCTAGCCATTTTGCAACCTATCCTGTGACATATGGTTTTATATTTCAGCTGTTGAGCTTGTCTATGATGCCTGAGTGGGGTATTGTGTCAAAGGCCTTAGCCAAGTGCAAGTAGGCTGTGTGGACCGCGTAGCCCTCATCAATGGCCCTACTGACAGTTTCAAAATAGTCAACTAGGTGCAAAAGGCAGGATCTGCCCTGTACAAAGCTGAACTGGGTGGGATCAAGGGTCTGTAGGTCACCAATGTCTCTGTTTAAGAGCTCCATAATGACTCTTTCCATAGCTTTGCAGACACGGCTGGTTAAGCTTGTGTGGTGGTAGTTGCCAGGGTCTGTGGAGGCATCTTCTTTGTGGAGTGGGACCACTGTTGCTGTACGCCAGTGTTCAGGTACATATCCTGTAGCAAGGCTAAGGTTAAATAGCATTTGTATATACGGGTTTAGCTCCTTCTAGAGTTCACATAGCATGCAACTGGGGATACCATCAGGTCTCATTGATGCTGTGTTCTTCTCTTTGCTGAGTGTGGCTCTCACATGGACATCTGAGATGACAGTGAGGTTACATTCAGCTGTGATAACTATCTTCCTTTGGGGGTGAGGGAGGGGGAAAGTTGCACTGAACCTGTCTGCCAGAATGTTGCCAATATCTGTCAGGTCACTGAAATATATGTTGTCGTGTACCAACTCTGAGCATATCTGAGGGTTCCCACCCAGGTTTCTAACATAACTGAAGAAGGCAGTGTGGTTATCTCCATTGTCTTTGGTGATTTATGTCTCCAAGTTGACCTTGGATGTCTGTATGAGAGAATGTAGCTTTTTACTAGTGCTGATCACAGCTGCCTTTCCTGTAGGAGATTTAGCTCTGTCTTGCATTAGTATCTGTTATCTGTTATACAGTTTGTTTATGGCTGGGGTCCACCAGACAGGCCACTTTCCCTTGGTGGAGAGGGTCTTGGTTTTATTTGTGATTGCATGCTCCATGCTTTCTCGGAGATGTCTGTAGAAAGCGTCTGTGAAGGAGTCACCATTGTGTGTTGTGGTTTCCACTGGCCCAGTGGGCTTAAAGGATACCATCTCAGTCTGAAGACGTGTGAAGTCAGCTTCTGATATGTTTGTCGCTATATTCTTTGTATTATACTAGCACTGACACAAGTGTAGACAGTTTCCCAGAATCCATCAAACAAACTGGACATGCAAAATGTAACACTTCCACAAGAGGGGTAAGCATACTGGATGTGATAATCAGAAATATGTGTACTGGATGTCAAGATGAGACGTGTATCCCTCACTGGCAAGACCAGACCATAGAGTAATCACACTGTAGTTACACATCCCGACCTCAGTCCCTGGCCAGATTACCACAGTGAAACACATGTATAAAGCATAGCTTGCACCCCTACAAACCAATGTGGAATCCATGAAAGGCCCTGTGCAGGTCCAGAATATGGGACACACTGCAGAACATGTTATACAGGCATACCATGAACACAGCCAAGAGTGCTTGGAGTCTGCAATCACAAACAACAAGACACAATGCCATACACCCAGGCATCTGGCATGCTGGACTCCAGCAATTACTAAACCATTGAAGAGAATGAGGAAGCTACCACATGATAGATCAAACATAAAAAGTGAAGTAATCAGTGATCACTAGTATGGCAATAAAATGTGTCCACATATACAATCCACTAAGGCCAGGCAAAACAAGTAGAATCTGTGAATCCAGTGGCAATGTGACACCTGTCCCAAGTACACACACAACAACAACTCACCCCCATAAATACAAATGTATGTGACAGACGCAACCAGGTAGCCAAACCGGAGCCTGAGCACCCCCAAATCAGTACTGTCAAAACTAGTCAGGAGGACAAGGTAACCACATACACCACAAACCCAGTCCCACATAGACCTACAACGACTGTAAACCAAACACATAAACACAAAAACATTCCCAGAGGCCCTAATTACAAACACACAACGCCAACACAAGCCTCCAAAGCAGACACCCAATAAAACAACCTCCAGACATAGCACATGTAACACAAACACATAGTACACAAAGCTGGTGTGCCAAACAGTCACAGGACAGAAGGAGAAACAACATGCCTGATACAGTTGTAATAGGTGACTCCATAGTGAGACATGCTGCTGTTCCAGGGATGGCTTGCACCTGTCACCCATGAGCATCTGGATATTGCCTAAGGCTTTTGCAACCTACAGAGATCCTTCCGTAGGCAAGGCTGAAAAGACCAACCCACCACCATAGAAAACAAAACTGGAAAGAAACAGAAGGGTAATGCTGATCAATGCCAGATGTGTAAACCTCAATATGCATGCTCCTGAGGCCCTCCCCGTATGGAAAACATTGATGTCTGTCCAGTGATAGAAACCTGCTGCAAGCCTCGTGACAGCACACCAGCACTACCAGGTAATACCACATATCATGTGTTATGGCCACAAAACCTGTAACAAAACATAAAAGGAGGGTGAGTATCCATATTCAGCACAGACACCCATACGTCCAGTTAACTGACAATGCTTATGTCATTGCAGTCCACCCATGTGCAACTAACCGTAGGCAAGACTGCTGTACAGTCTGTAGCATGCTACAGACCACACCCTCACACACAGGAACCCCACCCCACTGTCCTGAAGACAGTGGACAGTATGAATATACCACCAAATACAAGACAAGGTACACACAAATTACCACATAGGTGGTAAACCATTATGTGTGGAAGGAGTAATCAGGGACCTAGTGACACAAGTGGACAGTCACCTGTTATGTGACAGTTACATCGCCAATTTGTCTAGGAAGACTGTCTATATTGGACACTGTATCATGAAAGGATTCACATCTATGTCAACAAAGGTCATTGTGCCCCCATACTGTTCCCCTATCAGACCATATTGTAGTACAATGCCTCATTTGGGATGTACATTACCTGGCACCTACAGCAGTTAGAAAGACCTCAAAGGTACCTCAGCAAGAGTCAGAAAGGGTCTCAAATATATCTCATATGCTGCCTGGCTGTAGACACCACAGCTGAATGCAGTCACACACTGCCTACACAGAGGCATTGTATGTCTGTTGTACAAGTCCATGTCCAACACAGAAGTAATGGACATGCTCCATCCCAGACACCTCAAAGCCATTGGAGCTGTGTGAGTCAGAGATGTCAGCCTCAACACATAATCAAATAGGATGTGCTGGAGGGACAGATACCTAACCCTGAGTCTCTCCACACCCTGGAACAGAATACCACTACATGTTAGGCAGAGCCCCTCACTGACACTCTTCAACAGGAAGTTAGCAAAATGGATGGATAATTGTTGATGTACACTGGGGGTCTTTACTGTGTCATGTCCAGACAGAGGCACAGCTAAGTAAATCATAAATGGCCATAATATTCGGATAGCAAGGGGTAGCAAAAGCCACACACACTGTGGCTAGGCTTACAAATGCCCTAGGGTGGATAGCCTAGTATGAACCTATGAACCTATTATGATACAAATTGTACAGGACACTAAGGATAACCCCAAGGCTGCTGCAACTGATGGTAGTAAGCGTGTTGTGAATTCCCAGATATGCTCTGGATCACACAAATATTACAAACAACATACCAAACACACACACGTATTGCCAACATACATCCTGACAGGTGCAGTGCAACCCCCCCCCCTCATAATGCAAAATATCTTTCCCAGCAGACTGCTGCCTCCCTGACATTATGTCAGCCTTACCACAGGATATGTACCCAAAGAGCAGTGTACAACAACAGTGGTTGTTCTCAAGAAAGGTGTCGCCTGAATGGATACTAAAACAAAACACCAGAGAATCCTGAGAAGCTTGGTCTGCACAGCTATGGAAAGGATCAGCATGTACCGCAGACATAACGATATTGGGGATCTATTGACACCCGACCCTACCCAGTGTGGGTTTATGAAGTTCAGACCCCACCCCTAAACATCTGTGACTCAGTTGAAACAGTAATTGAGGTCACTGATGAGGGCAATATGGTCCACACAGTGTAGCTGGACCTTGCAAAGCCTTCCATACAATACCCTACGTGTTCAATATAGATATGCTCACCAGCTTATATATACACCCCAATGTCACTAGAGGGGTTGCAAACCAGACCAATGACAGAACTGACATGGTCAGACATGCTGCAGCCATGTCATACTACAAACCACATATAACAGGTATCCCACAAAGCTTGGTCCTGGGACCTTCCCCGTCTGGTATATATGCCCCATAGGTACAGGCCAACATGTAAGGACTGTGCCTGAACATGTTTGCAGAGGACTGCAAACCGCCTAACATATCTGACACTCCAGCTGACACAAGCATCCCACAAAAGGGCCACATAGAAACAGACAACCAGTGCCATAGCCATGTCAGCATGTTAAATGGAGAAAACTGTATAGTCAACCTCTGTGGATATACAGTAAGTGACCACCAATTACCACATAGGTGTTAACCCATTACATACTTAACATGTAATGACAGACCTGGGTACACAAGGTGATAGATATCCTGCATTGGACAAACATGTGGCTGTAGTGTTAACAGAAACAATCCATATACCAACCTAATCATGAAGGTTATAACATCTAGATAAGGGGAGGTCATTGTGGTTCTGCAGTTATCCTTCATCAGCATTACAAATGACCACAACAGCCCCTGTGGGGTGTACCTCAGCAGACACCTCCATCAACTGTAAAGTCCACAACAGTACCTCACCAGGAGTATCAAAGAGCTTGAACACATGTAATGTGTTGCCTGATTAAACAGAGTGCAACTCCACACACTGCCATGCTGGCCACCCAGATGCAAGCTGTGCCTGATGTAGAAAGCCATGTCCAAGCTGGAATCAATGAACATGCTGCATCTTGTACAATCTGAATGGCAGTGAGCTATGCACATGAGGGACCTGAACCCCAGCACTGACATACATAGGACAAGCTGTACTGCATTATCCATAACACAGAAGCCACCCCCATGCATGAGTAAACTACCAGTACAGGTTATCCATAGAGTCACTCGTTGATTCTCCTCAACAGGAATCTTAATGAGTGGATGGGAGATGGTAGGTTTACCCTGGGTATCACTGTTATGTCACAGGTAGACAGAGGCACAGTATACTAAACAAGACATATGTCATGGCAAACTACACTTACAATGTGTCGAAGGACAAACACATTCTTTGACTAGCATTAGAAATGGCCTAGGGCACATCGGTAGTGTTTGCCAATGTAGACCTATGTTGTGGAATACACTACTGATGTTGGATGAGGCTGTTGTAAGTAGTTCATATCTGAACATAATGCAACATGGTCAGATAGGTTCATAGGTTTATACTAGGCTATCTGCCTTAAGGCAGTTATAAGCCTAGCCCAGAGTTTTGTGGCTTACGCCACCCCTTATATGGAAACAATACTGTGCCCATTAGTTTGTTGTGCCTCTGTCCAGCAGTGACACAGAGACGATCCCCGGGGTAAACCTATGATCTCCCATCCACAGGTCAAGATTCCTCTTGAACAGAGCCAGCGAGGTGCTCTGCCTCACATGGACCGGGATTGTATTCCACAGCATAGGGAGTCTCTGAGTGATAAATCTATCCCTCCAACATGTCCTACTTATATCCCTGCTAAGGTTTAAGTCACTTGCCCTAGTGGTTCTGGTGGATTTGGAAATTTTGAGGTGGAACATATCCATTAATTCCTGGTTGGACATGGCCTTGCATGTCAGGCACATGTCACCTCTGAGCAAACGGTATGTGACTGAACAGAGCTGGAGTGTCTTCAATCTGGCAGCATATGACAGATGTTGGAGTCCCTTTATCCTTTTGGTGGGGGACTTTTGGGGTCTCTCCAATTGCTGCAGATGTCGGGTGAGATACATCCCGAATGGGGCATTGTACTCGATCATTGGTCTGATAAGTGAAGAGTACAGGGGAACAATGACCTCACTAGATCTGGATGTGAATCCCTTCATGATCAGGTGGGCAATGTAGAAGGTCTTACTAACCACTTTAGCAATGTGAGTGTCGGAAGAAAGGCCACTGTCAACCTGGGTCCCCAGGTCCCTGATAACCTCTTCTGTGCTTAGAGGATTGCCACCTATATGGTAGCTTGGGGTTACCTTGCTTTTCCCGAAGGGTATGACTATACATGTTTTGGCATTTAACTTCAGGCCATGGCTCTGGCACCAGCTATCAGTTTCCGTGAGTCCCTCCTGAAGGATATCCGTGTCTGATACACTGTCCACTATGGCGCCCAGTTTGCAGTCATCTGCAAACTTTGTCAGACAAAGTCCTCCCATGTTGGCCTGTACTTCTGAGAAGTAGATGACGAACAATAGGGAGCCAAGGACCGAGCCCTGTGGGACACCACTTGTGACTGGCTTGGAGTCTGACATAGCGCCAGCAACTCTAACCCTGTGGGTCCTGTCCTTACGCCAGTTTGCAACCCATCTTGTGACATATGGGTTTACATTTAAGTTGGTAGGTTTTTCTACAATACCCGAGTGGGGTATTGTGTCGAAAGCCTTTGCAAGGTCAAGGTAGGCTGTATGGACTGCCTTTCCCTCATCAATGGCCTTAGTGACTGTTTTAAAGAAGTCGACCAAGTTCAAAAGGCATGACCTGCCCTTGACCAAGCCAAACTGGGACGGGTCCAATGTCTGCATGTCCCCTATATCTTTGTTTATGAGCTCCATTATGATCCTCTGCATAGCTTTGCAGACTAGACTTGTTAAGCTTATGGGGCGGTAATTACCAGGGTCTGTAGAGGCACCGCCTTTGTGCAGATGTGCACAACTGGACCCTAACCAGGCTGTTGTGCACACTATGGAAATGTAAAGCAGTGATAGGACTAAAGCCCAGGATACTGTCCACCACAGTGAAAGTACTGAACAACTACACTATACAGTACTACAGTGTTAGGTCAGTATGAACGGATGTTGACAATTGTATGCAAAGTATCCCATGCAAACCCTGCAGGTACAGTATAATCCCTGTTGTGTTCACACAAAAAGCATTTGGACAGTAACTACACAACATGGCATAGAACACACAACCATAAACTGGAGATATTTGTTGAAGGTCACACTCATCCACAAATGTGATGGGCTGCAGAGTTCATCATATGGAAAGCTCACACTGGGCATGCTCACACACTTTGATGAATGAGACATCTTTCACACAACATGCCATGGGAAGGCTGAACTGGGCATGCTCACACACTTAGTCCAAATGTTCCTCTTAGCAACTGGGAAAACACACCACAGGATGCTCATTCCCCTTTCTAAACACTGATGATGTCAGCACCCTATAAGTATATCAGGAGAAAAAAAAATCTCCTAGTAATCTGAATAGCCTGCTCTGCTAGTGCATCTGTTTCTAGTGTCATACCATAGTTAGGTAGGGGTTTGAATCCACCAAGTGGTAAGCGTGTGTGAAGGGGTGTAAGTGTGTATGAAAGAAACATCCCTTTTGGCAACTGTGAAAACACACCACAGGATGCTCATTCCCCTTTCTAAACACTGATGATGTCAGCACCCTATAAGTATATCAGGAGAAAAGAAATCCCCCAGCGATCTGAATAGCGTGCTCCGCTAATGCGTGTGTCTCTAGTGTCATAACATAGTTAGGTAGGGGTTTGAATCCGGCAAGTGTGTGTGAAGAGGGGTAAGTAAGTGTGTATGAAAGAAACGTCCCTTTTGGCAACTGTGAAAACACACCACAGGATGCTCATTCCACTTTCTAAACACTGTTGATGTCAGCACCCTATAAGTATATCAGGAGAAAAGAAATCCCCCAGCAATCCGAATAGCGCGCTCTGCTAATGCATCCGTCTCTAGTGTCATAACATAGTTAGGTAGGGGTTTGAATCTAGCAAGTGTGTGTGAAGGGGGGCAAGTGTGTGTGTATGAAAGGAACATCCCTTTTGGCAACTGTGAAAACACACCACAGGATGCTCATTCCCCTTTCTAAACACTGATGATGTCAGCACCCTATAAGTATATCAGGAGAAAAGAAACCCCCCCAGCAATCCGAATAGCGTGCTTTGCTAATGCATCTGTCTCTAGTGTCATAGCATAGTTAAGTAGTGGTTTGAATCCAGCAAATGCCAAGTGTGTGTGAAAATTGATAAGTGTGTATGAAAGAAACATCCCTTTTGGCAACTGGGAAAACACACTACAGGATGCACATACCCCTTTCTAAACGATATCACAATTATTTATGGCTTTTGATTCCAGACATGTCACATGTGTTTTGCTCACACAGAATGCCCATGTGTGTGGGTTGTTTCTCACAATAATGCATGACATTGATTACACCAGTTATGGTCATGCACACATGATGTATGTGCGTGCCAAATACACATATGTACCTGTGACCTTCAATAGTTACCATGGGTGATGCCTGCCACATGTGAATACATGGTATTTGCACAGGGTAACATTATGACTGTGGTCTTCTGTGCAGGTGCTGCATGTGGGATGTGTATATACAGTGTGAGATGTAGATGCTATCAACCTAGTAGTGAGGGATACACACCTGGTCTGGAGCATATAGTCTACATGTTGTTGATGAATAGGTGCTGCATGTTTTCACCTGTTGTGGGAGTGGTAAGAAGTTGTTCCATAGCAATGCAGTGACCGCATGCTAAGAACCATTCAGCTAGGGTGTTGTAGCTACAGTAATTCATTAGCATTCAGTAATATGTCAGCATTCCTGGTGAGGGTCTGATGCCAACCAAGGTCAGGGCTCTACCAGCCTGTGCCACTTGCTCAGTGAGCCCTTCCATGTTCCCTATCATGTATCCCAGTGAGGGACATCACACATCAGCTGTAGTGGCATGGACAATGACTGAGTCATATGTGTCCATGCATCTGACTGACCTGTATGCTTGTGTTATGTGGTGGACCATAGTGCCCCATGAGCATATCACTGTGACCTTCACCTTGTCCAGCCTGGTGAGCATGACCTCACTGTACTGGACAATAAAAGTACCTAACACAACTGCAGCAGTAGTGTTGTATAGCTGTACAGACTGTGCTTGTTTGGCACACAGGATTTCAGTGCTATGTGTTATGCGTGCTGTGTTCAGGCCTAACGTATGCCTGTGTGCCAGCTGCAGAGTTGTCTGCCACTCAGGCAGGATGCTATCCTTAGGCTCCACGAATGGCCCAGTGTGTTTCAGTGCTTGTATTGCTGTCAGTGTAGGTCCACATCAGACTGGTATTGCAGTCACTGTAGTATTTCATGCCACCTGACAGGTTATGCCAGTACTGGGTTCAGAGTGCTTAGTCCACAGTTTGGCCATGTGTTTCCATCTCATACATGTGTTGTACATCCATGGGTAGGGGATAGGGTTGACTGTATACATGTGGCAGCTGTGACATTACTACATGACTCACATATTCCACAACTGTACCATAGAGGTGACTGACAACTGACCTTTGCACATGCTACCATAGTATTGAGATTGCATTGGTGATTAACAGCACATAGGGCCAATGGTGAACAAGATACATAGGTCCATAGGCTATCTGCCCTAGGGCATTTATACACCTAGCCAGAATGTGTGTGGCTTTCACCATGCATTGTAAATCTATCTTGCTATGCCCTTTTCCAAGGTTAGTATACTGTGCCTCTGTCTAACAGTGACACATAAGTGATACCCAGGGTAAACCTACAATGTCACATCCAGTCATTAATATCCCTCTTGAAGATAGTCACTGAGTGACTCTGCCTAACCTCTATTGGGATAATATTTCAGAGTGAAGGGAGCCTCTGAGTTATGAATGTGTCCCTTCAGCATATCCTATGTATATCACTCCTGAGGTTCAAGTCTTTCCAGCGTGTAGCCTGATGGAATCTGGATATTCTGAGGTGCAGCATGGCCATTAAGTCAGGGTTTGACATGGCTTTATATGTCAGGCACAGATTGCCTATGAAGACGCAGTATGCCACTGAGTAGAACTGCTGTTTCTTTAACCAGTCAGTATGTGGCATCTGTTTGAGCCCTTTGATCCTCTTGTTGAGGTACTTTTGTGGTCTTTCCAGTTGCTGCAGGTGTCTTGTAAGGTACATGCCGACAGGGGCATTGTAGTCAATTATGGGCATGATGAGGGATGAGTAAAGAGGCACAATGTCCTCCCCTGATCTACATGTGAATCCCTTTATGATGGTGTGGCCTATATAAAATGTTTTCCTAACCACTTTGGACATGTTGTTGTCAAATGATAGAATGCTATCAACTTGTGTACCCCAAGGTCCATAATTCCTTTGTCTGCACTTAATGGATTAACACATATGTGGTACTTTGTGGTCACTTTGTTTTTGACAAAGGGGATGACTATACACCTTTTGGCATTCAGCTTGAGGCCATGGCTGTGGCACAAGTCGTGTGTTTCCAAGAGGTCCTTTTGGAGGATACGTGTGTTGGCTGGAGAGTTGATCATGGCGTCCGGTTTGCAGTCATCTGCGACTTGCTCAGCCACAGTACTTCCAAGTTGGCCTGTACCTCTGATAAATATATACTGAACAAGACAGATCCCTGGGCTGAGCCTTGTGGGACACCACTTGTAACTGGTTTTGAGGCTGACATGGCTCCAGCAATTCTAACCATGTGTGTTCTGCCCTTGAGCCACTGTGCAATATCTGTAGTGACATAGGGGTTAATATGTACACTGGTGAGCTTCCCTAGAATGCACAAGTGGGGTATTGTATCAAAGGCTTATGCAAGGTCCAGGTAGGCTATGTAGACCACCTTCACCTTGACAGTGGCCTTGGTGACTGTTTCAAAGAAATCAAACAGGTCTGAGAGGCAGGATCTGCCATTAACAAAGCCAAACTGTGTATGATGAAGTGTCTGTAGGGCCCCAATATCTATATTTATGAGGTTTATGATGATCCTTGCCATAGCCTTGCAGACCAAGCTATTCAGACGTATGGGGCGATAGTGTCCAGGATCCATTAAGGCACCACCTAAATGTAGAGGCACCACTGTTGCTGTACGACACTCTTTGGCCACATATCGTGTAGTAAGGCTGGGATTGAACAGTAGTGTTATGTCTGGGTGTAGCTCGTCTTGGGGTCCATGTAGGACACAGCCTGGGACACTGTCTGGTCCCATTGATGCAGTGTCTATTGCTTTGGAGAGGGCAGCTCTTACCTGAGCATCTGAGATGTTGGGGGGGGGCAGCACTCTGCTGGGAGAAATATTTGCCCTTTTGGTGTGGAGGGGGGGGAGAAGGTAGCAGTGAACCTGTCCACTAGGATGTTGGCAATGTCTGTGTGTTTGGTATTTCTTGTGAAATATTGGACTACCTCTGAGCATATCTGGGAATTACCACCCAGGTTCCTAACAACTACAGAAAGACTTGTGATTATCTGCAGTGTCTTGTGGAATCTTCTCTCAAAGATGGCCTTAGACAATCTTATGAGTGGCTGTAGTTTTCTTCTAATACTCATCAGTGATGCCTTCACATTGTGGGTGTTTGTTGTATTATGTAGTAGCTTTATCCTTCTATTGTATAGTTTCTGTATGGCTGGTGTCCAGCACACAGGACGTCTGCCTTTGGAGGATTGGGTCTTGCTTTTGTTTGGGATTGCATGATCCATGCATTCCTGAATGTGTCCATAGAATGCCTTTATACAGGTATCTGCAGTCTGGTCCATATTTTCAACAGGCCTGGGGGCTTCGCAGGTTTCCACATCATTTATGAGGAGTGTGAACATGCTTGACATGAGTTGTTGACTGTATTCATCTGAGGTGGGGGTGGCCTTGGGATGTGAATATCCAGTGAGATTAGTTTATGGTCTGATCTTTCCAGTGAGGGATACACTTCTGGTCTGGAGCATAGAGTCCCCATGTTGGTGATGATCAGGTTCAGTATGTTTTCTCCTCTTGTGTGAGTGGTAACAGGTTGTTCCATAGCATATCGGTATATAAATTCCAGTAATCTGTGGGCTAGGGTGTTGGAGCTACAATCATGCTCCCAGTCTATGTTTGGGTAGTTTAACCCACCCAATATAATGGTGTATGGACAGACCTACATATTTCCAACTGTTTTCAGGAAGGCCAAGTGCGGTTCTTGTGTTTGTGAGGGTGGTCTGTAGCAGGCTATAACCTGGAAGGCAGTTTTACCCATTGCTACTTGCATATGGATAGTCTCTGATGTTTGGTGCTTTGCCACCAACCTGGAGGTGTGGGTATCTTGGATGAATATCAATACACCCCCTCCTTTCGTGGTTTTGTGCAAGTTTTGGGCCTGAAAAGCATGGTATGAGGTATAACTTGGTAGTGCTGGAGTGCTGTTGGTAGCCCTGAATCAGGTATTTGTTACTGCACAGATAGTGATGTTCTCCATGCTGAGGAATGTTTTGAGTGTGTGCATCATCAGGTTTAGAGTCCTGCAGTGGCATATATGACTGCTCACGTGGACAGATGCCAGGTAAGTCATATGCAAAGTGTCACAGGCAACGTACATGTGCACAGGAGAAACAGTGACATTCTGTCAAGTGAGACATGAACATACATATAGTAAGCTATGCAGATGTCACTAGGAGTCCACAGAAGCTGTGTAACTCTGCATGGCAGGTCGGATCAGTATTCCAGGGTAACTGCAAGGAAACATGCATGCAAACATAGCTACTGTAAGCAGGGCTGCATGTTGTCCATTGTACAACAAACAAGCTGTACCACTTTCAGTAGGTAACACTGCAAATGCTCACCAGCTGACATATGAATACCTATGTCACCAAAGGTGATATTTACCAGACCACGGACAGAAATGACATGGCCAGACATGCTGCATCCCACATGAACACATATCTGAAGCAACACAGACCTCACAAAGTCAGTGTCCTTAACAGGCACAGCCCATAAGGCCAAACACAATGTGTGACACACCTTTAATAGGTGATGCCATAGTCAGACACACTGATGTCCCTCCCTCCAGACTGAGCAAGGTGAGGGTCACATTTAGCTACCTGTCGGGTGATAGAATGTGCCACATAACACAAGCACTTAGGTCACTCCACAGCAGGTATAAGTATGAGGCACTCATTGTCCATGCTGGTGTGAACAACCTGAGACGTACCTCCCTGGACCACATGGAAAGAGACACAGAGGAGTTCTTACATCACCCTCTCAAACTCTGGAACCCACACAGCCTTCATGACGACACAGGAGAGTATAGATTTCTCTGCAAACACCATCATACTGGGTGATGTCAACTACCCAAACATAGACTGTGAACATTACTCAAGCCACAATACCCAAGCTCTAGGGTTCCCATAGTTCAGAAACTCTTTAGCTATGGAACAGGTAGTCAACATTCCCACAAGAGGGGAAAATATACTAGACCTGATCATCACAAACATGAGTACAAAATGCTCACCACCTGAAGTATATCCCTCATTGTTGCAATCGAACCATATAGTAATCACACTGGAGTACTGGATCCCCCACATATGCAAACCTCAAACACATCCATGTGTGTGTGGGAAATGCCCCTATTAGCAACTGTGACAGTACACTACAGGATGCGGATTCCCCTTTTGAAACACTGATGATGTCAGCACTCTATAACTATATTACCTGAATTAATGCTCTCCAGTAATTCTTACAGCGTGCTCTGCTAATGCGTCTTTCTCTAGTGTCATTACATAACATAGTTAGGTAGGGTTTTGAATCCTGCAAAAGGAATGTATGTGAAATAGTGTGATTGGGGTTTGTGTGTGTGCATAATGCTGGGAGGGAAAAGTGCCTTTTGCCAACTGGGAGAACACACTACAGGGTGCACATCCCTCTTCCTAAACACAGATGATGTCAGCACCCTCTAAGTA
Organism: Protopterus annectens; assembly: GCF_019279795.1. Lineage (NCBI taxonomy): Eukaryota > Metazoa > Chordata > Ceratodontiformes > Protopteridae > Protopterus > Protopterus annectens. The sequence goes on from NC_056728.1 coordinate 1,739,153,184, forward strand.
CAGCATTAGAAAGAATTTCTTCCACTAATGCAAATAGCGCACTCTGCTAATGTGGCTGTCTCTAGTGTCATAACACAGTTAGGTAGGGGTTTGAATCTTGCGAATGGAAAGTATGTGTTTTAGTGTGAGTGGGGTTAGTGTGTGTGCACAATGCTGGGGTGGGATGTGGCTTTTGCCAAATGGGGCTACGCACTGCAGGGTGCACATTTCCCTTAACAAACAGTGATGTTGACAGCACCCTATACAAACAACATGACAACAGACAACTGCCAGTACTCAGTATAGTGGTACATGCTAGTGTAACACGCACATGTACCAGAATATACCTAGATAGTGTTTTGAAACCTGAATGTGGCAAGTGTGTGGATGTGGGATGTTTCTGTGTGTGCATTTCCATATGGAAAACATGTTGGATGTGGCAATCAGGGAACCACAGTACCTGATGCACATTACACCTTTGAACTGATGAGGTTGCCTGCACCCTGTGAATACAGGTAGAGAAGAGAACTGCGGTAGTAATCCAAATAGTGCACTTTTCAAATGTGTACCTGACATGTGTTGACAGCTACTCATGTAGGGTAATAAATAATGGAAATGGCAGGTGAGCATGTGCATTTGTGGGGGAAGCAGGGTGTGTCTAAATGCATGTGTCACAGAACAGATACATATAGCTGAATCCACAATACAGCACATGATGCACATTCCCATAGTCAATGGTAGCATGTGATGGTGTGCAGCTGGTGCACTTTGGTAAGTAGTATGGGTGCAGATAACATTCCAGGACATTCATACAGTTACTGCAGCAGGAATGCTGAGATATACACACAATCATAGTGGAACAGTGAACAGTTACCAACATGTTACTACTTATACACATCTATGTAGTCACCCTGTGCATCAGCAACGTGTTTTCCTTTTCCTGCACTGATGTTGTAGTATGCAGGAGGTGGCACAGTGTCATCATATGCATAGGGTGTGGGTTAGGTATGCCCAAGCCAGCCACTGGTAACACCAATTGACATGTGTGTGTATGTGTGTTTGTGAGGGGCAGCAGTACAGGGTGGACCAGTGTTGGTGTAGTGTGTGTGTGTATGTGTTTGCCCTAGGTGTTAAATATCTGCATGTGTGTAAGCACTCACACAGTCCCACATAATGGCTGCCATGTACAGGGTTTTGTGGACAGCCACAGACTGCACCTGTCAGGTCATCCAGATCAGTGTCTGTGGGCACGGACACGGTACCTATGCCTGGCAGGGGTGCTACGGACTGTATCCGGTACTAACCCAGACTGGGTACTGTCATCGGAAGCGGGGGTGTGTTGACTGGACACAGTTCCCTGTTGGGACTGTCCAGAGCCATGTGCACGTGGTCTCCTGGGGCGTCCTGATGACAGCACTGACCCAGCATTGCTGGGGCTGCTGCTGGCACTTGAGGTGCGTGAGTGGGCCTGTTGTCGTCCGCGGCCACTGCCAGCTGGTGCTGTTGCCGACATACAGCCACGTCGACGTCGCAAACGCACACCATCGCCCTGGCCCATGGACATCTGGTTGTGGAGCAGCTGTTGTATGTCCCCACAATGTCTGTCAACGACATCTGTGAAATTACGAATAGCATTTGCAATGTCACGCATGCCGTCTGTCATGGCTGTGCGACATGCTCTCAGCTCCCTCAGACCCTGTCTGGTGTACCTTTCCATACGCACCTGTGCCTGCATAACAGTCCGAAACATAGTGGAGGTTGACATACCTCCTTGGGCACGTCGGCCAGAGGCAGTACGGCCACGGATGCCCCCACGAGAACCCATGGGCGACTGTCTGCGTGGTACCATTGGAGGACCCTGCTCATGGCTGCTTTGTGGGGATGCATGTACCACAGGTACCACATTATCCTGATCTATGCCCAATGCATGCTGTCCATCACCTAGGGACAATGGTGACAAAGGATGTAACGGCAGGATGACTGTGCGATTGAAGGGGTTGACAGCTGTGTACTGTCAATTGGCTGACCAATGGCGGACCCAGACACACCTTCCTGCACCATTATAGACATTTCATCATCATCAGTACCTGGGGCACAAGATTCAGGTTCCCTGCTGCAGGTCACCAGAGCAGCACCAGAACCTATGGGAGGGAAAGAGGGAACACAGATTACAGTCTCAACACATTTTACAGTGATGCACTTCAATACTAATGCACACATTCAGAAATGGACACATGCACTCATGGACACACACACACATGCACACATGGGCACCGGCACACTTGCACACATGCACACCCCACAGTAGACACACACACATCAGTACTGAGTTACACTACTCTTACTAGTATTATAAATTGTTTTTCAGGTAATGTTAAACACACTCACCAGCATGTATGGCCTGCCTCATTGCTAGATGGGAGGGACCTGGAAATATGAAGAAAGTAATGTCAGTGGGCCAAGTGTGCCATTTGTTTTGCATATGATACAGTACAGTAGTACACCAGTTCCCTTATACACATCAGCTGCTCATAATGTCAGTATCACGCATGCACAATTACATATCATGATGACAGATACATACCATGTGCACACCTTATGCATGCATGAAGTAACAGTGTACAGAACAGTCATATGTACATACAAGGAGTTAACTGTAATCTCACCCTTACCTCTCTTCAAACAACAAATCAAACTGTACTTCCAAAACCACTGGCTTTGTTCTTGTAGTACTCCAGGCTAATTTCCCTCTCCCCACTCTCTCTTTACCTTTAACCCCTCATTGTGCATAAAAACTAGCTTCTACCCTGTTTCTTTTCCCTTGCTGTCCTTCTATGCTCTGACCTACTTCTCCCATCTCTCCCACCTCCTCTTGACTGTCTTCCTCCTTTTCCTCTCTTCTCTTCTTGACTCCTGCCTCTTCCCTATTATTTTATCTTTCATACTTCTTCTACTTCTCTACCCTTCTGAGCTTTAACTGTTATCTATATGGCTTTTGCCTTATTGCATAACCTTTATGTTTTAGGTAAAATTGCTTTGAAACCGACAGAACATTGTGTATGAGTTTAAACTGTTTGAGTTCCTTAAATGTATGTTGATTTTTTTAACAAGTTGATTTATATTTCTATTATTTTGTATGTCTTTATTAACAACTTGTCTGTCTGCCTTTATTATGTTATGTGTGGAGCTTTTCTCCCCAGGCCTCTACTGAAAACGGACATACATCCAGCTAGACTAGCCCGGTCAACAATTGTAAACTAAATAACAAAAAATAAATAAATATGGCATCTTACCTGCATGCTCGATGTCTTGCTGCTGTGTGGATCCAACCTCCATCATGATGCACGTCTGATGCTGTTGTTGTTCTGGGGCTGGATCCACAACACTTAGCAGTAGCCCCTCCTGTCTGGTGAGGGGGGGATGTGTGGGCACCCCCCCACCTGTGGCAACCTGTTGCCTGCGGATATCTGCAGCACGCTGGCGGACATTTCTAATCAAATCACTGCAGTGATGTCTCACCTGCTCATATGTCCTATCATGCATGCCAACATCATTTATCCTGCTGACAAGGTTTTGCCACAGTGCAGACCTCTCCTGCTGATTCTGGGTGGTGCGTGAAAACAGGGTGTCATAGTCACGCACCAGGCTCTGGTGGATCACTTCGTCCTCTGCAGCAGAGTAGGCAGGGTTCCTTTTCGGAGCCATATCTCCCTGGAAAAGTACACAAACAGGTTATCAGCAGAGTATGTCAGCAATATATGATACACATTCTATACAGGGAGTATTAAATTGTACTTATTACTGCTTGGTTGTAACTTGATTAAAGTGTAGATATCATTCTAAGTCTTTTGGATTAAGCACTTGGTCTTCAGACCAGTTGTTTTACATTAGGGAGGTTTGTGGCAAACACTGTGGTGGCAGGACACATAGCTTTCATCCTACTAAGTTGGGAACCACTGATTGATAGCCCAGTGTCCAAGTGTATTAGTTCTGTTATAAGCAGTTGGCCTTCAGGCCAGTTATTTAACATTAACAAGGTTTGTGGTCTGCACTCTTGTGTGAGAATAGGCTGTACTCTGCCATTCATAGCTGGGAACTTCTGGCTTCAGGTTTATAGTGCCTGCATATTTGAACTGTATCTTACTGACATTGGTACACCTTGTTTGCTGTAACATACACTACATCCAAGCCTCCTGAATCTAGCTTTGTTTATATGCTTGTTATTTGTTAGCTTGTTATTTCACTGGTACACTGCTTCCACATAATACACAGCTTATCAGCACATCTGTGAATCACTACTGATATCTGCATTGCTTACTGTACGTATTTCCTTGTTACACTTGACAGCAAGTGACTGCTTGTCGTTTTTGCAGTTACTTAATTGTAACACATTGCACTTAAGTTACCTGGCACTTGCTCACTGAAGCTATTATATCAGTCAGCAGTAGTAATTAATATCAGTACACCCTCACTCCCCACTGGACCTTGTTTTCAATTATTACGGAATTCACAATAGTATTCTAGCATGTCCAAAGGTCAGTTGTCAATCTCCTCTCCAGTCCAGCTGGTGAGTGTGGTAATCCAGAGGCAATGTTATAACAGCCGCATGTACACAGACAACCCCCTCCTCCTAACAACAAATTCAAACACATGTGAGTGATGCAACCATATACCAAACTGGAGACTAGGCTCTCTCTACTCAATACTGCCATAACCAGTCAGGTGGAGAAGGAAACCACACTCACTACAGTTCCAGTCTCACATAGACCTACCACGACAGCAAAACAAACACATAATCACACAAAAACATAAACAGAGGCTCAGAATAAAGATGTGCCTAAGCAGCAGAGACCTCCAAAGCAGAAACCCAAGCAACCACTACCCCAAAAACAAACACGTGCAACACATATCTCACAAAGCCAATGTGCTGAACACTCATAGCCCTTAACAGTAAACAACACACCTCATATACTTGTAATAGGTGCCTCTATCATCAGGCACAATGACGTCACGTTCACCAGGCTTAACGAGGAGAGGGTCACAGTGTGCAGCCTGTCGGGCACTATGACCCGCCACATAACACAAACACTCAAGTAACTCCAAGGCAAGTACAAGTATGACTCACTCATTGTCCATGCTGGTGTGAATGACCTGACACATACCTCCCTGGACTACATAACATGAGACAGAAAGGAGCTCTCTGAGCATGTAGCCCAAGACAGTATGACCCTGACCTTGAGTAGCATCTTACCCTCACCAAGAATGATGCCACAATATCAAGGCAAGATGATCACTTTCAACAATTGACTGCAGTACTGGTGTCATTCACAGGTGAGCCAATGCCTGTCAGCTTGGGATGATATGCTGTACAAGCCACGATGCTTTGCTAGGGACAGCTTGCACCTGTCACCCCTGGGCTTTTGGATTTTGGCAAAGGCTCTTGCTACACCCATAGTGCCTTTATTAGGCAAGGCTCATAAGGCAAACTCACATCCATACATATCACAAAGGATGAGGAACTAAGAGTAATGCTACTCAACACCAGAAGTCTAGACCTCAAGATACATGCACTCAAAACTCTACTTAGCATTATGGACATCGATATCTGTGCAGTAACAGAAACCTGTTTCAGGATTCCCAGGAGCACACCAGCACTACCAAGTTATACCTGTTACCATTCTTGTCAGCCCCAACACTTGGACCAAACAACAAAAGGAGGGGGAGTATCAATATTCATCACAGATTCCCACACCTCCACATTGGTGGCAAAGTACCACATAGGTGTTAAGCCATTAAGTACAGAAGAAGTAATTGGGGACCTGGGGAACAAACTTGATAGCAATCTGTCATTTGTCAACCACATGGCCAGAGTGGATTGAAAGACATGTTATATAGCCCAGCTAATCATGAAGGGATTCACATGTACAGCAGGGGAGGTCATCGTGCCTCTTTACTCATACATCATCAGGCCTATAACTGAGTACAATGCCCCTTTTGGGATGTACCTAACCAGACACCTACAGCAACTGGAAAAACCGCAACAGTACCTCATCAAGAGGATCAAAGGGCTCAAACAGATGCCATATGCTGCCCAGTTAAAGAAATTCCAGCTGGACTCAGTGGCATACTGCCTGTTCAGAGGCAATCTGTGCCTGCCATATACAGCCATGTCCAACCCAGAAGTAATGGACATGCTGCACCTCAGGAAACCAAACTCCCATACAGCCACACGCTCAGGAGACCTGAACCTTAGCACTGACATAAATAGGACATGCTGGAGGGACATATTCCTAACCCAGAGGCTCCCTTCACTCTGTAATGCACTCACAGTACAGGTTAGGCAGAGTCCCTCATTGACTCTCTTCCATAGGAATCTGGATGAGTGGATGGAGATCATAGTTGTACCCCGGGTATCACTTCTATGTCACTGTTAGACAGAGGCACAGTATACTAACCTTGGAAAAGGGCATAGCAACATAAATTTTAATTGGGTGGCAAAAGACAAACACATTCTACTAGGCTTATCAATGCCCTAGGGCAAATAGGCTAGTATGAACCTATGAACCTATGTGTATTGCTATACTACTTCTGCCATATGTTGCATGTGTGTGTGTTGTGGGGGATGCGCAGGTAATGGCCAGGTATTTCTGCACAGGCAACACGTCTGAAACACTCTGGGTGTTCATCCCTACATACTGTATGTGTGTTGCCATCCAACCCTGTGATGTGGGCACACATTACTCAGCCTGGATATACATATCCCAACAACACCACACGCACAGTACGCTACCTTGCTATGTATGTATGTAATTACACAGTTATTCACTAGTTAGGACTGTGATGCTATCCATGCAGCCCACTGGGCCGGTGGAAGCCACAACACACACTGCTGGCCCCTATGCAAAAGCTTACCACAAACATCCCACATACTGCATGTAATGTGCACACACATATCTAACCCAGACCGTATGCACACCACTTATTTATCCTGTCCAGTGGACTACAGATACAGGCACATTGTATAACAATAGCAGGAGGCTACTGCAGCACAGGGCAGATTCACATGAAGGCAGGGCATCTGTGGTCAGCAGTGGTAAGACGCTTCACATTCACCAAATGCACAGATATTGGCAACATTGTTGCAGACAGTTTAGGTGCAGGTACCCCCCCATTCTCCTACACAAGTGGAATTAGTTATCACAGATGACTGTAACCTCCCTATCATCTCACATGTCCAGGTGATGGCCACCCTCAACATTGCAGAACACACAGCATCACTGTTACAAAATGGTATCCCTGGATGTGTGTTACGTTCACCCCTAGAGGACATAGCACCACATTACAGACTGATATTAAACCCTGGCCATACTACAGGATATGTACCTGAACAGTGCCATACATACACAGTGGTCCCACACCAATGAGGAGGAACCTCTACTGACCCTGGGAACTACTGCATCATATGCATAACTGGCCTTGTGTTCTAAGCTATGGAGGTTTTAAGTATGGACGACATGTACAGCAATATTACATATGTATATATATCAGGACTATGTACACACAACCTATCTCATGGGCATACCTATAGATAGTGAACTATGATACATTTGGAGGTTTCACAGTAAACACAGTATTAACCTGCTACTTTGCATTACCTGTGTTTGTGTCAGCTGTTGCTGTGTCAGTGGTGCTACTTGCTGTTTGCTGCTGCTGCTGCTGGTTTTGTTGCTGGCTGACTTTATTTCTTTTCTCTCTCTCTCTCTCTCTCTCTCTCTCTTTCTCCGTCAGTTTTGTGCAATGAATGCATTGCATGTGTGGAGTGTGAGTACTGGCTGCTTTTGTAGGTATCTGCATAGGTCCATGTGATGGCCTCTGCACCAATTGTAAGGCAGCATTTGCTAATTGCATGCAGCCAGTTGTGTACTGATTGCATGTCTCACTGTGATTTCAGGACAGTGCTATAAAAGGGTATGTGAGATAGGCATTGCCCTTTCAGATTGTAAGGGCGTGGACCATGCTGGTATGCTGTCGACAGTGTTCTGTGAGTGTGAAGGTTAGTACGTCTCTCATGCTTCATGCTGTGCTGTAAATTCAGGTTGCTGCATTTCTCTCACCTGTTCCCTGTAGTGAGTGTGTATGCATACTGACACCTACAACTATATTTCATATGTATTGATATATATATATATATATATGTGTGTACATATACATACTTTCATATATGTACATTAGCTGACATTATTGGGTACAAGCTAACAATTAGCGAGGCTGTTTCTGTTAACACTAAACTAGTATGGGAATCCAATAATTGGGACAGTAAAAGTCTACCTGATATGCTTTGGGTAGTACACATCCTATATTGCCTTTATCTTCATTCCTACTATTACATGTTCTACTTATTTTAGCACTATATTCCTGTATGAGAGTCATGGCATAGTGGTAGGTCATACAGACTACTGTTACAATGGTCTAGTGGTAGGGCCTACTAGTATGCTTTTATTTTGCTTTCAAATTGAGTACAGGGCCTATCAATCAGAGTGCTGGAGGCACCTTTACGCAGTTAAAAGGGTTATTAAGTCTCACAGGAGTCAGGCTGTGTTGTAGATTCTGGTTGCTGCATTTATTTTCACTGTTTCCTGTAGTGAGTGTATGTGAATACTGACACCTATCACTATATTTCATATGTATTAATATATATATATATATATATATATATATATATATATATATATATATATATGTGTGTGTACATATAATACTTTCATATATGTACATTACCTTACATTATTATGTACAAGCTAACAATTAGCAGGGCTGTTTCCGTGAACACTAAACTAGTATGGGAATCCAGTAATTCGGACATTAAAAATCTACCTGACATGCTTTGGGTAGTACACATCCTATATTGCCTTTATATTGATTCCTACTATTACATGTTATATTTATTTTAGCACTATGCTCTTGCATGAAAGTTGTGGTTTAGTGGTAGGTCATACAGACTAGTGTTGCCAAGGTCTTGGGTTCGAGACTGACAGTAGGAATTTATTTTTCTTTCAAACTGAGTATAGGACCTGTCAATCAAAAGTGCCAAAGGCACTTTTAAGCACTTAAAACCAGGTCTGTGCTCGTTTGCGTGGAGCTCATGCATGCACACTGGCGGTGAGCTCCGCACACACAAGCGCACACCTGCGCTATTTTCTTTGAAAGAAAAGAAAAAGGGGTGACCGGAAAGTGGTGAAAAAGCAGTCACAAAGAGGGTAAAACACTAGGGAAACAAGCTTGGAATTTGCAGGAAGGATGTAGGTGAGGCCCATAGCTGCCCATGTCTTTCTCAGCAACAGCTGTGCATTTGTATGCAATTTGGTGTGACATTTGGAACCTTCCACCCCTGAGAGAGGTGTCAGGACAACATTAATACCTGTTGTACAGCCAATTGTAATTAACAGTTTCAATGTCCAGCGGACATGTGTGCAACATGGACAGCTATGTATGGGGCGTAATTTTTTTGTGGGTACAGAGTGCCCTTTTTTTTTTATCAGGTGAGAGTGGTATGTCAGGTGAGGTAGTCGGTATAGCTGGGGAGGTAGGTTGGGTAGGTTAACAGACAAGACAGACAAGACGCATACAGGGGTGGTGTATGACACATGTGGGGGGGGTTACACAATTGACGGGGACGGAGGTTGGGATATCCAGGGCACATGAGCCCACAGATGGCAACAGTGGAACTGATATCCCCACCCATAGGCAGTTGCCACTGTTCCTTCACAGCCCAGGACGGGGCTGTGCTGGGGGCTGTGCAGGCGGGACAATGGGCATGCCCGTAAGCTGTGCCACCCGGGCCTCAAGCTGGAGTAGGGGCCCAAGAACAGAGTCTTGGATCTCCCTTCGCACCACAGACCGGACACCTTGGAGGGTGAGTGGACGAGCTCCTCCGCCCACGCTTGCAGAGGGGGGACAGGCCCCATCCCCTGCAGCACTTCCACCCAAAGGTGGCACAGGGCCACCGGAGGAGGGTCCAGCCTGGGCACTAGTGCCAGGTGCAGTCACCAGCTGAGGTGGGAGAGGTGGGTCTGCTGGGACCTGCCTGCCAAGCGTTCTAGGTTTGTGGGTATGTTATGTTAGTTTGGGTTAGTGGCATATTATTCCATTCAAATTAGTTGTAACAGCATGTATTGGTATTCCCATTTAACAAACACCCAGATATTAACAACATTGAACAACGGGCATATCAATATCACATGCATTATTTGAACGGAAATACACAATCAAACAACATGCAGGGTTGATTAATGGCAACAGGCCATCAGGTTTGCAGGTATGAACAGGGCACATGCAACAACAGACATGCATATATTTTTGAAACAGGACAAATGTCCATGGTTAATGAAATGTTCACATACCAATATTTAGTGAGTTTTTTAATTTGCAATTATAGGGTGGGGTGGAGAAAGAAAATGATGACACATTCATAAATTATACATTGATATATATTTGTAATAGAAACACAATTAACTTGTGGGTGATAGTTTCCAAATGATTTTTAATTGACTGTCATGCTAGACCTGTTACAGATACATCACTATCCTAGTTATTTTGAATTTGATCAGATACATCATCCTGCTACACTTTGATGACAGGGCAGGGGACAACTATGGATGTTTAGTATGTCAGACAATCATTCATTCTATCTGCAAATTGCTGACTGTGATCACCATATACAGATTTTGGCCTGAACATTCAAGAGTCAGACACACTGAAATCAGTTTGGGATGTTAAGTTTTAATTCCCACATGCATTTAGTTCTGTAGAACCACACTGAAGCTTATATATTCAGGAGTTATTACTACTTTATTCATTGATACATGACCCTTTCTGTCACTCTCACACATCCTGCAATTTCACAGTTCAGGTTGGTACTTCTAGGCTTTGGTCACATATTAGACCTGTGGTGATTCCAACACTTTCCAGCAGCCTCACTTCTGTCATGATTCAGCATTTCAACAGGGGATATATCTCACATGTGATTACCTCAGATTCTGAAGCTGTACTCTTGAGACTATTGCAGGTTATACTACATTTAATTAATGGTGGGACATCTGTATTACAGCACTATTTATTTCTATCACTTATATTTCCAGTTTCACTTGCATACTGATGAACTTGTTGCAACCATACCTGCAGACTTTCACTTGTTGCTTGCACATTCTATTACTTTTAATCAATGCACTGCAGTGTTCTGCTACATGCTACACTATAATATTTATTTACAAGTACTAGGTGGGGTTACTAACCTGCATGGTGACGCAGCCATGCCAGCCTGCGGTCATGTGCCCGTCGATTCATAGAGCGGACACCTGAAGCTGTAATACAAAACAAGTAATATTGGAATACACATCTCCATGGTATCAGCTAGCTGAATTCCTTACATACATAAGTAAAATGTAACTTACTCAGTAGTGGGCCGTTGGGCATATCCTAGGCCTCCTGGATCCATTGGGTCAACTGGTCTTGCTTACATCACTTCAGGTCCGCATGGTGGTGACGGACCTGCTCACCAGTGCGTGGAATCCCAGTAGCACTAGTGAGATCATGAGCCAACTGGTCCCATGCCTCCGCCCTGTACGCTCCCCATGAGACCTGGCCCTGCATGAGTTGGGCCTCATGATGGTGAACCAGGAGCCAGACCATGTATCTGGACTCCTCAACCCCCCACCACTGTGCTCGAAAGCAACGTCCCTCCCCTACTCCACTCATTCTGCCTGCAGGTCTATTCTACAATCGTTTATGCTGTGTATTCCCACCTATGGGGCTTATATATGCCGATTTTCCCGCACATTTCTATGATTGGCCATTTTGGAATTGTATCTACTTCACAGAAACTGCTTTATCATGCTCCATTTTGGATTACATCCTATATATATGCTATTTCTGCACTTCTAAGTACTGCTGTCATGGCTTAGTGGTTTAGTACCTTGACTCTAGTTCATGGCATCCTGGGTTCGAATCTGACCACTAATTTTTAATTTTTATGACTGTCTAGAAATGACTTCAGGACCTGTCAATCAAACATGCCAAAAGCACTTTTAAGCACTTAAAACCAGGTCTGTGCTCGTTTGCGCGGAGCTCACGCATGCGCACCGCCGGTTAGCTTGTGGGTGCGTTGCGCAAACAGTGTGCGCTGGGTTACACCTTAATTGGCTAGTAACACACATGTTAAACTAAGCACAGCTAGTTGCACACAGTTTGAGCCTGTTAAACCAGTGCTTAGCTATGGCAAGCAATTTGCAGTTTGTGAAACAGTACTCAGCTTCGGGCACTCTGTCTCACTGCAGTTTAGCTATCAGTACATTTCTAAATATTTCTATTATTGTATTACATGCAAATATATGCTCCATTTCATTCAATTTTACAAAAGGAAATACTTTTACATTTGTACAATACTGTCAGGGGCCTTTTTAGTGCTTATTTACAAAAAAAAAGGTTGTTGTGTGGGCTCGAACCTTGCCTGCCTGCTCTTAAGCCGACAAGTCTGCCGCTATGCTATTACTTCTTGGCTTACTTTGCATATTTAGTTCTTATATCCTTCTCCACTGATTGCTAACTGCAGTTGCGCTAGTAGCACACCCGCGCACACGAGCGCACACAGTAGCAAACATTTACGGGGTTTAAAAAAAATAAAACAGTTTTCATTTTCATTTTATAACATCTGTTCACTCTTTACATTGCTGGTCTGTGGGGGCATGTGTTGTGTAGTGTGTTTATTCACATTTCCATGGCCTTTCTCGTGGCTGTTTACTTTCAGCCATTATAGACTTCCAGGGGCGTGTCTGCTTGCAGGGCTTAGCCAACGGACACGCCCCCTATTGTCTTACATGGACCCTGTAAGAGTTACAGTGTGATTCAGCATGCCTCATGCACCTCATGCATATGCATGACATGCTGACATCACACCGTTTAACTGCAGCCTCCGTGTAAGAGTTATAACTCTTACACGGAGGCTTCCTGAATCTGGCCCAATTATTTTCTATTAAGAAGGTTTGTGGTGAATACTGTTGTGGGAGGAGAGGGTAGCATCCATGTTTCTGAGCTGGTAATTGCTGGTGAAGCCTTATTGTGCCTGCTACTCTAATTGTATTTGTACTGATTTAAGCACTTTGGCTCCAAGCCAATTATTTTGCATTAGGAAGGTTTATGGTCTACAATCGTGTACCAGAAGAGGGTAGCCTAGTCTCTTCTAAGCTAGGAATTCCTGATTGAAAGCTTATTGTGTCTCTTATTAAGTATCTTATTCTGGTCTAAGCACTTGGGCACCAAACAGGTTATTTTACATTAGGAAGGTCTGTGGTCTACATTCTTGTGGCAGTACCATCTAGATAGTATTTTTAATTACTAGAGCATCTAGTTTGCTCATTAAGTTCCTTGTCTTAAAGGCCTTTTCATAGGTTCATAGGTTCATAGGTTAGTGCTAGGCTAAATGCACTTATGGGCCATTTTAAGTCTAGCCAATTACCCCATGTCAGAATCAAACCCTGCACCTTGTGTTTCTAAGGTAAGTATCTTAACCATTACACCAACCTCCCTTTCAATATTTAAATTTTCCCCACTGCCCCAGTAGATCAGTAGACATGGATATGCGCTTTCTGACTATCTATATGGCCAGCTGATTCAGATGAATATTCTGAGGCATTGTACCAATTGCATCATGTACACTGACAAATTCTTAATAAGAATGATAAAGTATGCAAGAGGTGGAAATACACTTTAACAGTGGAGGCAAAACTCTCATAAAACCAAAACTAATCCTATAGAGGTTGTCAGTGACACTTGCACCATGCCTACTGCAGAGGGTAAAAACTCTACATATAAAAATACTTGCTGAGATACTTACAGATAACCTTCCTAAAACACTAAGACCTTCTGCACAGTGCAGTCAAAGAAAGGACCCTCAGCCATCATGTAAACACTCCATTAAAACACCACCCAGAGCTAGACATAGTAACACTGTATCTAATGCCTCTACCGCTAAACCCTTAAGGCAAACCAGCTCACCATGAAATTTCCTGGTCACTAGTGATGCTATAGTGAGGCCCACCAATGCCACCCTCACTAGAGTGAATAAGGAGAGAGACGCGGTTAGCTTCCGTTCCAGGGCTAGGATCCATCAAGTCACATAGACACTCAGGTCATTGAACCACAAGTACCAGTATGACTCTGTTGAAAAATCTAAGACTGTTCTCTGTTGCATACTGCTTTCTCAGAGGCTATCTCTGTCTAACGTACAGAGCCATGTCCAACCCAGAATTGTTGAACATGCTCCATCTTAGCAAAACCAAATCTACTCGAGCTACACGCTCTAGGGATATAAACCTCAACACAACAATGAATAGAACATGCTGGAGGGATAGATTCCCTTCGCAGAGACTTCTCTTACTATGGAACAGGGTCCCGATCTACATAAACAGAGCCCCTCACTATCACTCTTCAAGAGGAACCTTGATGAGTGGATGGGTAACAGAATGTTCACACCGGGGATCACACAAACAGCACTACTAGATAGGGGCCAAGGGTACTAGCTGTTGTACAAGGGTCTAGGGAACTACTAAAGGGGCGGTGAATACCGCACAATGTGGCTGGGCTAATATATGCCTTTGGGCAGATAGCCCAGTACCAACCTATGAACCTATAGTCCATGTGGGTGTTAATCACCTGAGATGTACCTCCCTTGACTATATGAAGGAAAACATGATCGAGCTCACTGATTATGTGTCTCAGGCAGGTATGAGCCCAGCACTGAGCGGTATATGACTTTCTCCAAGGATGATGCATTGATTTCAGCAATTGGCTTAGCTTTTGGTGTCACTCTAGGGGGTAAAATATTTGATGGCCTGGGAGGAAATGGTTGACAGACCACGCTACTTTCCCAGAGATGGTCTGTACTTATCCCCTTTAGGTTTTCAGATATTGTCAAAACCTTTTCCAGCCCCATAGTGCCTTTGTTTAGGCAATGCCAAACTGATAAACCTACTAACTTAAATGAAACTATGAAGTAATATCTGAAGGTAGTACTGCTCAATACAGAAGTCTTAACAAGAAACACCACCCCATGCAAGCCTTTCTTTCACTGGAGTGTGCAGACATTTGTGCAGTCAGGGAGACATGATTTAAAGTTATGGAGAGTACCTCAGCAATGTAAGGGTATAATACCTTTCATACCTTTAGACCAGCTACTGCACAGGAGGGAACTAAAGTTAGAGGAGTCTCAGTCTATACAAAAGCCAGTCTCACCTCCAGACTAGTTAAAGTTTATGACATGATGGATCTCATACACGTGGAACTCACCATAAACAAGGTATTGTACCATATCCTTGCAACCTATAGGTCCCCCCTCCTTGTCTCAGAAAACCCATACTACTATCTCAATGTACTAGAGTCCATTACCATTCAACCCAATATGATATTCATGGGAGATCTCAACTACTCCTCTATAAATTGGAAATCCTACCCACTTCTAATTCACAGGTTCAGTGATTCCTAAACGTTATTAATACCAACATCCTGGAGCAGCTGGTCCATTTTCCTTTCATGGGTACAAATATCCTTGACCTTGGACTCACGAACATGTGAGATCGATGTTCCTCACCTACTGTTATGTCTTCTCTTGTCAGATCTGACCATAAGGCAGTATTACTTGAAATAAAAATTAAATCTGGGGATCCAGAGAAACCAAAAACCTTTAGGAATTATTTTAAGGCTAACCTCTCTCTGCTAAGTAACACCTTGGCTAAATTCCAAGCACCCTCAAACCCAATAAACACTATAACATATGCTGAACTATTTACAAAATTTCTGCACAGTTATATTGATAGCTGTAGAGAGCGAGCTGTTCCAACTTGTATTAAGAATAAGACAAACTCAAAAGACAAGCCACCCTGGTGGAATCACAATATCAGACAGTTATACAACAACAAAAAAAAGAAATCTTGGCCAAGTGAAGGAAGAACAAAGCCATACATACTAAAAGACCCCTGACCAATCTAAACAGGCAGCTAAGAGGGTTAATTAATACTTCAAAGACCACATTTGAAGAAAAAAATTAGCTTCTCAGGCAAAGGACAACCACAAA
Source organism: Protopterus annectens (assembly GCF_019279795.1). Lineage (NCBI taxonomy): Eukaryota > Metazoa > Chordata > Ceratodontiformes > Protopteridae > Protopterus > Protopterus annectens. The sequence goes on from NC_056728.1 coordinate 1,739,169,286, forward strand.
GCTTTCTATAGCTATGTCTGTAACCTCAGGGGAAATACACAACAATGTGAAGAACTTACTGTAAATGTCATCACCCACACTGAAGCAGAGGCCATTGCCAACCTTTTGGCTGACAGGTTCAGCTCAAATTTCTTCCCCCACTGCCCCCAATACTCCAAAGGAAATACTGTATACCACATCCTCCCCCCAACCATTACTAGGGAACAGGTCATCAATGCACTTTACAAGGCCAAAAACACTACATCAGCGGGCCTCGATGACATCCTGGGATGTTTAATAAATAGTATGGAAAATGACCTCTCTGGTATTCTTAAATGATTTTTCAATTGGGGCCTTCAGTCATTTTTGTGCCCAAGGAATGGATGGCTGCAGTCATTCCCCTGCACATAGGAGGTACAATCACTGATCCACATAACTACAGGCCCAAAGGTTTTACCAGCCTCATATGTAACACCACGGAAAGTGTCATCATGGACATGATAAATGAAGACATAGGCAACCTGCAAACTCCGGACCCATCACAGTTTGGCTTTGTTAAATGAAGGTCATGCCTATTAAATATGGTGGACTTTTTTGAGAGGGTCACCAATGCACTGGATTAAGGCAAGATTGTGGGCACAGCTTATCTCAACCTGGCCAAGTCTTTTGATACACTATCCCATTCAAGCATTATAGGCAAGCTCACTAATTAATGTGTAAACCATTTTGTCACCTACAAGATACCCATCAAGCTTGCTGATAGGACCCAGGAGGTCAAAATAGGTGAAGTGACCTCCACCAAGAGGGCAGTAACTATCGGAGTACCTAGGGCTTGGTACTGGGCCTGCTCCTTTTTGGCATCTTTTTATCTGAAATGGAAGCAAATGCTGAAGTTTTATGGCTGACTAAGTTTGCAAATGATTGCAAGTTTGGGGTTGTCATTGACTTCCTTACAGACACTAGCATTATTCATGAAGGTCTATCTCTGACTAACAAATGGTGCTAAAGCCATAATTTTAAATTCAATGCTAAAAAATGCATAATTGTACCCTTTGGGAAGTCAACCATCTCAGCTAATTACTATGTTGGTGATACACCCCTAAGATTTGACTTAGTGGTCAGGGATCTGGGTACACATGTAGAATGTAGCCTTACCTTTGACCACCATGTGGCCACAGAGGAGAGGAAATCCTTTTATGTTGCACATCTTATAAGTAAGGGCATAGCATCTAAGTCCAAAAAGGTCATTATCCCACTATACTTCACCCTTATTGCCTGATGTGTCACACAGTGCATAAATAGGAAAGAAAGAGAGAGAGAAAAAGCTCCCTTTGGTATGTACCTGACTAAGCATATGCAGCAACTAGTGTGACCTCAGAGATTCCTTACAAAAAGAATACACGGTTTAACAAACCTGCCTTATGCAGAGTGTCTTAAAGCCCTTTCTCTGTACTCACTCTTTTACAGATTGTCGAGGAGTGATTTATGCTTGGCTTACAAGGCATCCACAAACCCCACACTTACGAATCTCCAGCATATTTGTAAGTGAAAGAGTACCAGAAATACATGGTCTAGGGACCCAAATTTTGCCTGTGGCTTAAAGAGAACATGTTGAACAGACAGATATGTGTCCCAGAGACTGCCCCTCTTATGGAACAGGCTGTCCATTGACGTGAAGTAGAGTTCATCTATTACCCAATGTAAGTGCAACCTAGACCAGTGGATAGGGGAAAGAAAATCTACACCAGACCTGATGCCCATGTTCCTTATGGACAGTGGTAGCTTATAAATGCCAGTCCCTCAATATCCTATTTGGATACAGGATATCGTTATTATTTTGGGAAAACTTGGCTAGGCTTAGAAAGCCCCCCCACCTGCACAGGCTTGTTAACCTAGTAACAATCTATGAAGCTATGAATTCTTGCACTAAGAAAACTGTGCTTAAGAAATTCCTGAAGCTGGATATTGGTAATAAAGAAAAGATCTTTGCTGTTATATGCAGTGGATGAAAATGGGTCTGTATAAAAAAACTGAAACAATAATGGATATGTAAGTATTGAACTGATTCGTCATCAGTGCAAAGTCTGCATATACCTTAAAGGACATGTAAAACTTTGGTAATGATGTTTATTTTACTGCAGGAAGCTGTTAGCTGGCATTTATAAAAACAGGCAGAAAGTAAAGCTGGTTGTGTTAAAAGCTGCATAAACATGAATCAATGAACTGAGCATAGACTACTGCAATTGCGACCAAAAAGTGTGGCTGATATTGTATAATTTTGCAAAGTACGCACTATTTTTTAAATAGCATAATGCTGAAAAGGGAACAAACGTTAAATACTGACAAATTCTGAACAGAGTTCTGCGTTAACTAAATGAAGTGTGGACTTTACAATGACTGAAAGAAGTTATAAGGTCATGTACTTGCATGAACTGACAGACAATTAAAGGGACACAGTGCAGTCAAATTGAAGTGTGCTACCACAAGAAATGTGCAGTAGCAAGCCCTGCCCATTGTTGTCCTGCATGTACATCCAGCATGCCCAGACATCTGCATAGTCATTCTCTTGTTTTACTAGTAACACACCCTCAAAACAGATGCCAATAGTAACGTCACATTTGTAGTAAAAACATGAACATTTAAAACAATAAGTATAATACAACATAAGTAAATGCTAGTTTCATAATGTGTCCCTAGTTAATCTTCATGTAAGGGAGGCTGCCACCCCCTTAACCCCCACCATTCAGTAAAACATAAAATTAGCTTATTGAATGAACTAGGTAAATACATCAATATTTTTTCCGTGATGTAGCTTCGGTCAGGCTTCCCGTAAAGGCCTGCTGCCCCTCTTAACCTTTCTATTCACTATTACTTAAGTAACACTACTGCAGCAAAATTGCAATGCATATCAAACACTGCATAAAGCTGCGTGAATGCATTAGTGAGTAATAACATAGCCATAATGAATAAAAGAAACATTGGAAACCATGTAGTCAATTAAAAATTTTTTATTTAGGTAAAAATGAAAAAAAAAAACAGTTCTTTAATCAGAACAGTATCATACACACATATTATTAATTCATTGCAGAAGCAAATTTATAAAACACTTCACACAGTAGTAATTCTTTCTAAAACTTTCAGTTTTCTTAAGCAGTCAGCAGTAGCACAAAAATAACCATGTAATATGTGTTACAATAAAGCAGGGTTGAGGGTGTGCAGACCCCCCATACACAATAACAGTGGCAGTTTCTAGTTTGAATGCACTTGTTTATATTTTTGTAGAGCTTGTATTTTTTTTTTCGCAGAGGCTTGGGTGTGACATCCCCTTACATGCTAAGAGCAGCAGGTTCAATGTACTTTTTCATATTTTTGAAACATTTTTAATTCTTTAATTCATTTTTTTTGTTTGGTTTATTTTTGAAATATCAGTTTGTAGCATAGGATTGGGAGAATTTATGAAATGCAATCGCATAACATAAATGGAATTTCTATTAACATTTGCATGTTCGCCCCCATGCTGTCAGTCAATCAAACTCATGAATGTTATTTCATTTGGGAATGCCCAAAGCTGCATGAGCTAGAGAGAGGGGGCACTCGACTGAAATATAAATCGCTGGGATATAAGAATCTAATATTAAATCCTAGCAGACTTTGTGGGTTAAAATACTCTACTTGAATTGATATGGTGAAAAGCAAAAGAAATAAAGCAATTAACAATAGTTGCAATAAAAGGAAAAGGTGTATCTGCTCTTAAAAAAGACACCATTATTATTATGCAGCAGGGGGAGACTTTTGATGAAGCAAAGCAGAGTATTACTAGGAATACTCACATCAGTGTGCTTTCTTTATGCCTCAAGATGGCAAAGCTAAGAATTATTTATTTATTTATATTTGTTTTCTGGGAAAGTCCGACTGGGCACAGGTGCTCTTGTTCAACAGCTACCCAGGGAGAAAAGCTCCATCCAAGGTATCATATTTAATGCAATCAATATTTACAATAACAAATCCTATAATACAGATTCAGTGAACATATAGCAAAATAGCCAGTATAATAAAATTTGTATTGATATTCAAAAAAATGTAATTTATAGGCTTTGTATTGAGAAGTTACAGAAAGATTAGTGTATAAGATCGGGAAGAGTAATTTAAGAAATACAATAGAGTTATGTATTAGAGAAGATAAGCAAGTCTGAGTGTTAATAGAGAATTAGTGATGAGATAGTAACTTGGTTGTGCTAACTAGAGTAAGTATTGTAGTTTAAGAACTACAATAAAGTGAGTTATTAGAAGAGCATACGCATGTTAAATGATTTAGTGTCTTAAAGGAAGGTATAACAAAGGTGATGAAGGGTGTTAGAGAGCTATGTCCCAGATTAGGAGCAAGGACAAAGTCAGAAGGCAGAGAGGAAGTCTTTTAGTAACAGTTTGAAAAGATGAAAGCGTGTGATAGACCTGATTGATATAGGAATTTTATTCCAAGTTGTAGCTATGCTATTGGAATAGAGACTGACACCAGAGCCCTTTGTGTTTTGTAGATGTTAAGCAGTTGTTTATTATTAGAGCAAAGTTGATGATTTGGAAGATAGTACTGGAGTGGGGTCTAGTTGCTGGGGAGGCAGATGGGGTATGGCTAACTGTTTGGGTTAAGGTGCGCTAAGTATAAGACAGGTGGTGAGGAAGCTCAAGCAGTGATGGGTATGGTAAGGTTTTTTGCAAGTCAATCTGATGATTTTGTTATACCACTATTCAAGTTTAGAACTAAGTGAGGCTTGTAGGTTGGTCATGATAGGAGCTGCATATAGGAGAGAAGGTAAGAGGTAAGTGGTATCTATAGTTATGCTAGGAGAGGCTGTAAGGAATGTCTTTAGTCTATGTAGAATGCTGACTTTTTGATGGGTTTTCTTGATGCTGTTGTGAATATGTAAACTGAATTTCAAAATTGCTGCCAATTCTCATGACAAGCAGTTTTGCATGTGTGGCAACTTCAATCATGGTATTATTTAAGGAAGACATTTTAAAGGTTTTTTTTTTCCCCCATGGAAATGGGATGCTGTAAAAAAGAGATGTAATTATTTTTTGTGGATTTCGTAGCAGGTGATTATCCTGTAGCCAACTTTCAACAGTCAAAGGCTTCTTGAGTAATTCTATGAAGGTGTGTTAGTTTGTCAGAAATGCATATTAGGGTAGAATTATCATCATAATGTATGAGGGAAACTTGCTGAGAGGATTTATGTAAATTCTTAGTGAATATATTAAAGAGTAGAGAGCCAAGAATCGAGCCCTGTGGCATACCAGTACTGATGATAAGAAGGCAGGGAGAAACATGGAGAGCCATTTAACAGTCTGGTATCTATTGGTTAAGTAGTTGTTAATCCATATTAGTATGGGTTCTAATAGTAGAAGGGAAGACAGTTGGTAGAGGAGTTTTTGGTGAGATACTAGATCAAACTCTTCGGAGAGATCAAAAAATACAAAGGAAACCATTAGCCTTCATCTCTGGCTTTGTTGATAGTATTTGTAAAAGTTAATAAGGCCATAGTGCTGCTATGGGTAGGTTTAAACCATGTTGCATGGGGGTCAAGAGCTTTTCTTGAAAAATATGTTGAAGAAGTTACTTGTGAATGTACTTTTCCAGGATTTTTGACAAAAGGTATATTTATTTTATTTTTTATTTTATTTGCAGTTTGTTTGCCAGGATGGTCCACTGGGCCAAAAAGAATCTGTTTTCAATGGAGTCCTGGGGAGAAAAGCTCCATAATAATAAAAACGTTATAATCATGTAATTGTATCACATTAAATACAGAAGTACTAATAAAATCACAGTATTTAAAGATGCAAACAAAATTAAGAAAATTGAGAATTATTGTAAATGTTTGCTACTACTTTACAAGGGAAAGAAACAGGAGTTTGAAGTATATGAGATAACTGAGGTATAGAGAAGAGATTATGTGGGATGGGAGCAGGAGCATTCCCAGTATAATATGGTGATAGGTCAGAAATTGATCATATCAGATGAAGTTCCTTCTTTATGAAGTGGAATGAATAAGAATTTTTTCCATAGAAAAAGAATGTATGATTCCTTGACAGATCCATTAATTAGACGAGATGCAGGATAAGCTATGGAACTATCAGCCATTTTGAGGTATTCTGCTTTGAGATTATCTACTGAAGGAGACTAGGGTTTCATTTTAAGACATACAAACTTAATGTAAGAGTTTGGGTGAGTTTTATGGTGAAATAGGGGGTGTTTTCTGTTTGAGGAAAGGGCATGTCAGGACTGTTGAGAGGAAAATCTTTAGTAAGGGCTTTACTTCTATCTATAAAATGTGCATTAAATTGGGCAGCTATTTAGGAAGGAGTGTTATTTGGGGCAAGATTAGGAGTGGTAGATGTTCCAGGGTGGAGTATATTACTAACAGAAGACCAGAAATGTTTAGGGTTGGAAGACTGATTTAGTAAGGGGCTACTGAAGTGGAGTTTCTTGCCTGTGATAATCTGTCTTTTAGTATGGTTATGTAGTTCTTTTATGCGTTCTAGGTTTTGGGGAGGTCTAGATTATAACCACACTTTACAAGCCCTATCTCGTTCATACATTAGTTGCCTGCTGAGTGGATAATTAAGGGGTATGTTAATTCTTTATTCTTTTTTGTTCTAGTTAGAGCCAAATTATTGAGGGTTTTCAGGAAAATGAAGATACTAGATATTAAATGTTCCTGAAAAAGAACATGAAATGAGGCAGGATGCTGATAACTACTGTGCATATCTGAAGATGCTAGTAACAAATAGTAATGTAATACTTAGAGTCAATCTGTATTTCCAACTGATCTTGAAAAATTATGCAATGTGATTACTAAAACTGGTATGAAAGAAAAGGTCACTGAGGTATGAACACACCATATGCTAGAACTGAGGGGGTAAGACCAAGAATGACACACATTAAACACAAATTCACTAAGAAGTGTGGTTGAAAGACTAAATGTTTTGGACAGTGCTGTGTATACATTGGAAGCAGAACAAAAATATATACAGCTTGAGTCTGGGAACAAAAGAAAAGTAAATCTAAGTTCATCAGTGTTGTTGAGTACTTATAAAGTAATAACAAGAAAATATGGCCAAAACTGCAAACTGACTGAGTAGCTAAAACCTCACTAAAATGGAACACCACAAAAACACAAAATGAGTGCTAGGTAATGTGTTTGACACTGTAGAATTTAAGAATGTTAAAACCATCATTAAGCTGTTTTATGGTTCAGTTAAATGGCTTGATTCTGTGATAATGGGGAAAGTGTCTTTCCCCACTGTCATCTGTGGCACATTATTGTAACACATGCCCTCCATCAGACAACACTTCTGTGTTACTAGTCATAAATCCATGTATCGTGATTGGGGTAGATGAATGCAGGCTTCATTCCTTATTTTTCCTAGCTAACAGATCCATTTCTGAATCCAGATCTCCAAAGATGCAGATGGATGCCTTGCCTCTATGCCTGTGGAATGTTACTGTGAGTTAATCTTTTCAGTGCAAGCAATATGCTATACAGAGATTTAAAGGCAGCCTTCATATTAGTACATGTTACACAAAAACATGTAATATGTAATGTTTAAGTGTGCTGAGAGCTGTGACACCATTATGCTTTTTTTGCATGAATGCATAACTCATTCAGAGACAGGAAGTGTGACAACCATAACCACGACCATCTCATTTTAGGCATGTGTTTTGCTACTTGACTTTTATGTTCATTGATCTACAATCCTATGAGCTTTTCCTAAGTTTTTATGACCTTAGAGTTAAATATAGTAGGTAAGAAGTACAGGAGGAAAACCACATTATAGGAGGGGTCAGGATCTTGCTCACATTTAAACATCTAAGAAAAACTGCTGACTGGAGCCATGAAAGAAATGATTTGCCATATATATATATATATATATATATATATATATATATATATATATATATATATATATATATATATATATATATATATATATATATATATATATATATACATACATACATGCATACATACATCAACAGTGGATCATCAAACACCAAAGTTTACCTCTAAGCATGCCGTGATGAGAGGGAAGAAATGTCTGTTAATCTCAGTCTTGCAAGTATATTATTTATTGTCCTTGGGCCTGCACTGTTGAAATATTAGTGTAATTCCTGAAAATATGCCAAGCAACTTTCTTAAAAATACATTTTTCTGCACTCTCAGATGCAGGGTAAAGCCATTTATTGTTTTCAGATAATCCACAGAATGGCACCTTCTTCCTGTTATCTCAAAGAGGATTCAAGTAGGATGCATTTCCTTGAAAAGGACATAAAATAATCTGCATGGTAGTGTACAATCAAACTACCTTCCTACAGAAATGACTTCAACCTTCAGTACGGACCAGCTGCCCCAAGTGACCCATAGCCATTATCCCCGATTCCAGGAAAAGTTTAAATTGATGTTTAAGTATTTTATGCTCTGTCTCTTTCTCTCTGGTACCTGGATTTTGGTTATGTCCCTATGCTTCATAAACCATATTCCCATAATTAACACTATCCAGATCAGACCATTATCAAGTAGGGATTATTGATGAGAGATCTTTATATAAACTTGATAAGATAAACTGATGTGAGCATCAGGTCTCCATTTAAGGCATCATCTTTGAGTACCACTAGGATTGCTTGATGTGTGGATTGCTTTCACTCTTTCTGTCTGGTAGCTGCCAGGTACAACGCACTGTTTGGGCCTGTAAAAACATGCACACCAATATGTCTTCTGTAGTGCACAGCAATCTCTTAGCAGGCAAAGCATTCTTGTGAGCCTCTGTGCTCAGACATAATACCTGGCTATCCACCAAATGTTACTTCTGGAAAGGACTCTCATTTCCTTCAACCTAGATGGGAGAAGTAACAATTGCCACTCACTTTTATTTGTCCTAGCTGATTCTTCCATCTCTCAAACCCAGTGCAGCTATTGTCAGGCTCTATTTATCTGTCCTACAAATCATAGATTTTAATTAATATTTTATGCCATTTTCCTGTTTTGCATAATGTTCTCCATATGTCTGCATAAACCTTTATATGTAATAAATGTGCAATAATATTAAACTTTAATTCAAATATAACATATATTAATTTCATGAAATTAACATTAATATAATCTCTGTTTCCTTATTTCATGATTTTCTAAATAGTGTTGAATTCATAACACTGGTGAGGTTATTTACAGTTGTAAATACAAGTGTACTTGGCTTTTAGGGTAAGAGCACCTTGCAAAGATGAATTTGGGAGAACTTAATATTGTTGGTTCAGTTTTACTGCCTTAACAAAGAAGCTGTCCTCTAAAGTTGTTCAACATTTGTAACCTAACCACAAGAGTGCCAAATCTGCTTTGTGCACTTCTTGTTATGAACACCATTTCGCCAGACTTAAAAGGCTAGGCTGGCCTGAGCCTTTAAATAAATAAGATCATTAATTTTTTCTTTGTACACAATGTATTTAACAATGGGGGTATTCAGAAACGCATAATGCACTGCACAACCTAGTTTTGAACTTAATTGCTCAGTGCACTCAGGAGCAGCCTTAGATCAACTGGCGCCCTAGGCAAAAGGGCTCCACAGCGCCCCCCACCACACCACCTGGTGCCCCCATCCTGGTCTACCTACACCAAATAAATACTGGAAAAGTGCCCCTACTAGACTGGCGCCTTAGGCAGCTGCCTAGTTGGCCTATGCCTAAGGCCGGCTATGAGTGCACTACTCCAAAGTGATTTAAACCCCCCTGCAGTGCTCTAGCAGTATGAAGCCTTAAGAAAGTACTGCTACATCAGTCTAATGGATTTACTCATATGCAAATACAGCAGTCCAAGGGAGTGGCTAATGTAAATTAGACATGTGCTCTGTCCCCAAGCCTTACTCCGGGAACAGAATTAGCACAGTAGAGCAATGCAGACACAATCTGTACCATGTTAGTTTAAGGCATAGCAGTGAGACTAAATACATAATTTTACTGTGTGCACCCATTGCTGTCTATGTCAGCATCATGATAGTTAGTCCTGCCACAGTTAAGTAGTGTTGGGCTCTGTGTACATACGCATGTGCAAGTGTGTGTGTGTGTGTGTGTGTGTGTGTGTGTGTGTGTGTGTGTGTGTGTGTGTGTGTGTGTGTGTGTGTGTGTGTGTGTCTGTATGTGTTGGTAGCTGACTGTGCAGTGACTTTGTATGGCACAGGTATGGGAAACACTAATTCAGTTGCTCTAACTGTGCTAGTTGTTTGAGTCAGAGACATGCAAATATGACACTAATGAGCTTTTGCTCCATGTAGATCAGCATGTCTTTGAATAGCTGCTTAGTTCTGTAATGCTGCTGAAGCACGCAGTGCATTGCTGTTAGCCCCAGGGAGCTTACTTTTCTGAATACACACCCTTGACCACCACAAGACTGTTTGTTGATTGACTACACTAAATTGTTCATATGTACAATATTTAACTTTGCTTTTATGTCTTGGCTTACTTGATCTATTACCCTAAGTTAAGATCTTCCAGCACAGGGGCTTATATCACCTAATTGTCAGTGAGTTGAAGCTTATAAATCCATAAATCACTATGTTAATGATAGTTTATCAGAACTGTAGCAGTGGATTAGAAAGCTCTTTCTCACTTAGTCTGGGAAGGGTACCATAAGACCTTCTTCAAATTCTGAGTCAGGAATACCATTCTTGAAAAATGACTATGCAGATCTGCTATGACATAATCTGTTCTAAAACAACCTTCCTGATAGTCTGATATCCATCGATATCTGCTCTTATTGAATTTAGTTTATTTTATAATATGGCAACTCATGCACTGCAACATTTGTTCTCTGTCCTTTAATGCTTACTGCCCATGTTCATCACTCATGCAGTTTGCAAGCATATACTGTTTGTAAAGAATCAAACTATATATATATATATATATATATATATATATATATATATATATGTGTGTGTGTGTGTGTGTGTGTGTGTGTGTGTGTGTGTGTGCAGTGTGTATTATGTCCCAAACTGCAACTCCCACATCCTCTCCATACATCTGTTCATTTTACTTCAGCAGAACTATCACATCCAGGGTCATTTATCCTTTACTTAAACAGATTTAACTTGATAGCACACCCCCAACTGGTACTGGCAACCTTCACCTATAGTTTAATAATCTCTGTAGGGACAACATCATAACCCTATTGAAACACATCTATAACCTATGAATTACAATTAATATTATGTCTAATATCTGGAAGAATGCCATTGTAAAATCTGTCTCTAAGAAACCTAATCCCTGCAGTCCATCAGACTTTTGGCCTGTTTCTATTCACACATCATTAGGAAAGATTCTGAAAAAAATACTTTATTTGCAACTCACTCAATACATCAACCAATACCACGTTCTCTCTCCAAAGAAGCATGGCATTTGGTATAGTTGCATTAAGCTCTCTGGACCCTCAGTGGCAACATTCTTCTTGAAATGGACAAAGGCCTAATTGCTGGAGCAATTTTTATAGATTTCACAGGAGCCTTTGATCTTGTTGATCATTCGATTCTCCTAAACCATTTCACTGAAATAGTCATTTGTAGTGGCACACACTGCCCTGGTTCAAAAACTACCTCTCTGACCACCACTTCTCAGTGAATTTCAATTCAACACCCTCTACATCAGGACCTATATCGGCATCTTCCCTCTTTTCTGTCTCCATTAACAAACTTTCTTTTGACTTACCCCATCTTCCTCTCCTGCTTTATGCTGATGACATGGTCCTAGTTTGCTCCAACCATTCTGTCTCTTCTCTTGATCTCAAACTTCAAGTTGATTTTAATGCCATTATTCAATGGGTTATTAATAAACAATTACTAATAAACTCTTCTAAAACAAAAACAATAATATTTTGGGCAATAGGCAAAAGCTCACCTCAATCTACAGGCCTCTAAAATCCTTGATAATTTTAATAACACTATTACAAATGTCATTTCATTCAAATTCCTAAGGTTTGGTTGGTCCCCTTCCTAAATTTCCAACTCCTTGACTACATACACACCATGGGCACTGGAGGTGGGGAGCCCTCCCACTTTTGCAGATTGTCCATACCTCTGCCCCTTTTGTGCCTCCAATTGCGGTGATGATGTCAGCACACTGCAGACAGACGCTGAAGCGGGAACAGGATTTAGAGTTCATTGCAGAGTGGAGCAGAATGCTAGTCTATTAGATTTCATTGCAGAGTGGAGCAGAATGCTAGTCTATCAGAGTAAGGTGTGTGTGTGTGTGTGTGTGTGTGTGTGTGTGTGTGTGTGTGTGTGTGTGTGTGTGTGTGTGTGTGTAAATGCCTCCAGCAGTATACTTCTGGTGACTAGAAGTACTCAGGCTCAAATCCTGTACCTTGGGTACAGGTAATTCTGTTCCTCTGGTTTACAGGAGTGGTAAAACCTTTTATTCTAGCAATTTCCTAAGGTTATAAAATCAGTATTTGAAACGTGTCCCTATTTTGGGGCTGTTCTGTATTTTTGTGCTAAGAGGTTGACAGCTATGATGAGAAGTGAGAACTGAATTCACTAAATGATATGACAGCCATTTAAGTTTGTCTTCCTGTTTTTCAAGAAACCGCTGATTTAGCTTAGTGATATGTTGCTCTGGCTGTAATGCACAGGTTTCTTGGGTTCAAGACTTGGTAGTGAAATGCATGGTGATAACATTTTATGCAAACAACTTTCCAAAATTATACACACAATGTTTAAAATGTGTCCCTGGTTTTTGGCCTTTTGCACCCCCCCAATTGAAAATAAGTTCAAGACTCTGTGCAACATGCCTATGGCTTACACTCTACTGTAATTCTGTATTTATATATTGTGTGTAGAAGTAGTTCTGAATAGGGAAGTTTTGTCATTTTTGGTGCATGCATTTTGCTTCATTGCCTACTGGAAAAATGTTTAAACAATAAATTTAAAATGTGCTCTAACTTAAGTCTAACAAGTGTGCTGTATTATACAAGGAATATAATTTAATACAATCGAAGGTGAATCAATAGCGATTATG
>NC_056728.1:1739182815-1739217198 GCF_019279795.1 Protopterus annectens
ACAGCAGCTCTCTGAAGCCTTTGATCTTCTCTGTTGTGCTGTTCAACACGTGCCTGTGCCTCCATTACAGCCTGAAACATGCAACTGGTGACACCAGCTGCTGCGCTCTGTCTTGCAGGGGCATGTTGGCCAGAGGTCCTCCTATGAGCAGCACTGGCCATGTGCCTGTGTGGGGCACCACCAATCAGTTGGCTGACACCATGGTGTGCAGGCACACCTTCCATAGCCCCCACACTTTCCTGTTCCAAGCTACCACACACCAACTGTCCTTCCTCTATGGCCACTGGTGATGGGGTATGTGTAGGCATGGGATCTGTGTGCGGGGATGAGGGAGATATAGGTGGAATGACAACCAATGGCACAGATTCAGCCCCTGACAACTCTGCCTGTGCCTCAATCATACGTTCATCATCACTGCTAGAGTCTGTTGGGACACTAACATCAGATGGACTGCAGGAGGGCAACGCACCTACATCACCTGTGAGGGGCAGACAAGAACTGCACATTACAATCTATACAATAGACACAGACACACACGCTATGGCACCCAACATGCATGTGATATGACAGAAGGCATGCAACATGCATGTGATACGGCAGACGGCATGCAGTGCAGACAATAATAGTGGTAGTTATCATACATCCCTGGGTTGCACACAACAGCATGCATGTGTCATAGCAGAAGGCATGCAAATTACACAATCATAGTAGTAAACATACATCCCTGTATTACACCATGTACACCAGCACAGGTTAACAGTACACCTGCCTGATGTGTGGCGTATGACCTTGACAATTACATGCAGTATGAGATGTGATCTGCTGATGTGTGCGATGACATGCATACATGTTTAACACAATGGTGTCCTGCCAAATATACGGTGGGGTAATGGTGTCCCAATGCAGTGTTGTCTGTCTGCCCTACAGATATACTGCACATTTAGCTGATGTGCATGGCCATTGCAGGGAATCATGAGGCATCTCTGTTTGCTATACAGTGTGAGTTACAGACACAGTTCATAGCCATGACTGTGTTCAGATACAATACATATATACTGTGGAATGTGGAATGTGACCCACGTCACTGAGGTGTATACACACTAAACCATGATGTGTAATGTGTGACACAGGTCATTGAAGGATATACGGATGACACCCCTGCACATCTGCAACCATATTGCTGCTGCCTGGCAACTATGGCCAGACATGGTGAACACGTCGGTACACCATATCCCACATGATATCTGTGTACCACACATGCACACAAGGAGTAAGTATGACATTGATGTCTGACACCAGCAAGGGGAATGTACTGTATCTGTGGGCTGATGTGGATACTGTACAGGTGGCTGCTGCCATGTCGTGACACACTCAAGATGTTCAACACACCCTATGCGGTGGATTGATGTCATGCCTACACAAGATGTGCCTAGGCCTGTAGGATGTCTAGTGTTCCATATTTGCAATATAACCATTACACAAAGGCTATAGTTGGACCATGTGTAGCCATTGTACAACAGGGTGTACACACAAGCACATCACGTCTACTGTGTGTGTTGCTTCATTTCTCTGGCCATGTGTGTACATGTGTTGGCCACATTATTGTGACGGGCATCTATTTCACATGTCTGTGTTGTCCCATATGACATACACCCATAGATGTCATATGTTCCACTGACAACAGGGTTATGCAGACAAAGGGTGGTATGTTTGGTATGTGGGATATGTTATTAAGGATAGTTAGGCAGTGTTGCAGCCAGGCCACTAGATGTCATGGACATGTCAAGATAGCACATCACATTGTGTGACATTCATAGCAGGGTTATGATCCACACCAGTGAATCCTGTAGGCTGGCCATAGTCCAGCTCACTGTGTAGTACTGTTTGTATTCCCCACATGTGTAATTCTGATCTGTAGTACATGTCCCTACAGTGAACAGCACCTCTACCATTGTATGCACAGCTGTCCACACATCTGGCAATGACAGTTTGTGAGGATTCATGTCGATGATTCACATAGTTTGCAAGTGTTGCACATGGGTAGCCATTGTGATGCATTGCAGGTCTGACCTGTATATTGTGACAGGACTATACATTATGTGTACATATGGTAAATGGCTACATGGCAGATAGATCTGTGCATTACGATGAGTGATAAATAATAACAGTCTCACCTGCAATGGGCTGCTGTCGCAGCGGAATGCCAGAGGTACCTAAATAGGAGTAACACGGCAGTATGAGCATTATCCACACCTGTATGATAGCTACAGGGTGCAATGTGCATGTTAACACATACACCAGTACATTAGACTATACTATGGTGTATGCACATGTGTGCATACACTATACTATGGTGTATGCACGTGTTGATACACAGAGTAGCATACTATAGTATGTGGCATGTGTGTATACATGCCTTGCATATGATGTTACATTACATATTGTACAGTGACACCTGCGACTATATGGAACTTAGTTGTTATAGGTGCAGTAGTGACTTACCAGGCAACTCCAGGCTCGGTGGTTGAGAGACACCCACCTCCACAATATTGGCTAAGGCTTGTGGATGTTGTTTTGCAGGTGTCCCCAGGTTGGCTGGTAGCTCCTCGGTACATGTGAGTGGGGGCTGGGTTGGTGGTCCACCACCTGTTGCACCTTGTTCCCTGGCAATTGCATTTGCACACTGTTTCACCTGTCTAATGAGGTCTGTACAATGTCTGTGCACCTGCTGATATGTGCGGTTGTGGCCACCCACATCACTGACTCTCCTGCGAAGTTCCATCCACAGGACATCCCGCTGCTGTGCATCCTGTGGCACATGGCTGAACTGGATATCATGATTGTCAAGTAGGTATGGGATGAGGGCCTCATCCTCCAAGCTGGTATAAAGGGGTAGCCTTGCACGCAGCATACCTGGAAGACATAATGATGGAGACAGGATGTGGTAACTCACAGAGACATACAGAGCTACAGCTGAACATACATGTGTTTCACATTTATTACAATTAAATAGTTGTCTTTGCATGACACTGACATCACTGACATGTTTGTGTCACACACATGTGACACTCAATGGTGAGTGGATATTATCACTATATATGTGTGTGTGTCACCGGATTACATTGCTCATACTCCATGTGGATGCTGTCTTGCTGTAGGCATGTCTGTTTGCCTGTACTGGTGTTCCTACCTATCAGCACATCGCTGGATGTGTCCACATTAATGCAGTCGACATTGATGCTGTGTATATGTCACATATAAAGACTTACACTGCCTTAACGGACATGACCTGTGACCCTGCAGAAGTGCTCATGGAAGGTTTTACATGTATGTGTTCTGCCATATACATCTACATGGCACTGTACAGCAATTCAACATCCTGCCATGTATCACCTGTGTTGCACATGTGATACATATGGGACACTGGCTAGCCAGATGGTATTTGCAGGGATGGATATCAATTATAGCATGTACAGTCAAAGTCAACTAGTAGGCTATATGCCCTGGGCCATGTATGAATCTAGGATGAAAGGTTACCTGGCTGTAGCTGACAGGTGGGTCTCTGGAGCCAGGTGGAGCAGTGCCACATAACTGATCTGCAGGGTTAATGATACATTTACCATGCGGTCATCACACCATGTCTGAGAGGGGGGCAATGTGCAGCTTTGCTGGACAGGAATGCATAGTATGGCAGGACTATGTAAAGTGTATGGTACAAGGATCTGTCCAGCCTGTGGTGATCCTAGTACTAGGAAGGTGGATGTCCATGAAGTATGTGTTTGAGATCAGGATGTGTACATGTAGCATGTCCAACATCACTGGGCTGGACATGGATTTATTCAGGGTATGCATCATGCTACATAGTGGAGATGGGGAATGGGAAAGCTGGTGTAGGCCATCTGAACATGGCCAATACCCCTTAAAGGAAATATGTGACCTGATATGGGTCACTTGAGTGTTGTGTATGGCTGGACAATGATCTCTATATTCATGGATGACACCCTGTCATGATTAGGGTTGCCACATATGACTACCTGACTTTGTGTGGTGACGTAGCTATCACAGGAAAGACAACTGCCCAGCTGCATCCCTTACACACAGTGTCCATTATGTTGACCGCTGCCTAGGTGGTAGTTCATAGGTACAGGGTTATTAACATAGGGGTGACAATGCAATATGTAGCTGTCAGATTGTGGCCATATGTCACACACACACCTCACCCACAAAGCCCCATCTGTATGTTGTCCACAACACTCTGAGTCGGCTATTGTTCCTAGGTCATAGTCATTCGTGAACTTCAATAGGCAGGTGCCTTCTGTTAGTCAGTGTGGTATGGACTACAATGAGGGGGAATACAATTAATTAACCCTGTCTTACTGTAGTTGGCACTGGTGGATGTGCATGTATTATTCAGACACCTTCTGTAGTGTTGGTGCTGCCAGCATTCCCGTTGCAAAACACTCATGTGACATAGGAATGTACATCTAGTATACTGAGTGTAGGTGGAACACAGTATGGGTGATGATGTCCTATGACCTGGCAAGGTTATGATATGCAGTGTGAAATTAACCTTACTGTCATCTACATCTGTACTGCTGACATCAAATAATTTGATCAAGGTTCATGGCCTTTCAGACCAGACTTAGCAGGGTAGCAGTGCAGTACTTCCCATTATCAGTGGTGTCTCCCCCTTTGTGGGTTGTGATACCAGTTGGTGTGCACCATTCAGTGTGTACACAGCCTGATATGAAGCTATGTTTTAATGATGTGTATGTGGGGAGCAACTTATTTTGCCATATGTGCATGATACAACCTGGGATGTGGACAGGTCCCATGCAGCCTGAGTGCAGCTTGCACCTGCATAGTTGTGGGTACAGGGGCTCTGTGGTGTACATGGATATATGATTGTGTGCCTGTTGGGGGGATGGACAGTGTGTTTATGTTATCCAAGACCCTATCTGGATTGCTTATTCATGCTCAGCACTTGTTCAGAACTAGTAAGCACTACGTAAGCTACTAATTACTATAGCACCCAATCTTCCTCATTACCTAGAGGTACACAGGTTTTGTACATACTTTTCTCACTTGCTTAGAGTAAAATAGCTCTTGTACTCACTTTCTTCACTTATCTAGGGGAAATTAGTTTTATATTCAGGCATGTCCAAGGGTCAGCTTCCAGTGTTCTCTCCTGTCTAACTGATGAATCTAATGAAGGTAAACATTAGCACCACACCAAAATCATCACATAGTCTCACTGAATCTACCCCACCATTAACTGAGAAAACTACTCGTGTACCAACTCATTAGCTCAATGCTTTCTGGAATTCATAAACACCAATGCCCTGGATCAACATATCCACACATCCACCAGGGGCAACAATATTCTAGACCTAGGCATTATCAACATGAGCGACCGGTGTTCCACACCTGAAGTCAACTCCTCGTTGGTCCGATCCAACCATAAGCTGAACACCCTTGATATCCACATCCCGCCCCCACCCCCCATTAAGGGAACCATAGCATAATATGTCTACAAAGCCAACTTCATGCTTCTTAAGACAGACGTGGTGAACTTCATGACACCCATGCAGATGGACAATACTGTTACAACTGCTGAATCCTACACAAATGCACTCTATAAGCACTTACACGAGTGCATGGATCGTGCTATCCCAAACAGAACCAAGACGCTATACTCCTAATTAAGGAAGCCAATCTGGTGGTCCCCTGCCATTAACAAATTGTACAAAAGGAGGACGACACTGTTGCAAAAGAGAGTAGAATCCCATGTGTGGAGGAGCTCCCTGGTCAGCCTCAGTAAGAAAGTGAGATCCCTTATAAGATCCTCCAAAGCTAGCTAAGGAAACAAAACTGCCACTAATTCCAACGACAACTACAAAGCATTCTATAGCTATGTCAAATATCTCAGTGTCAACATCCAGATCTGATCTGAGTTACAGCACAAAGGCACGAACATTGCAGAAACAACTGATATTGGCAACATCCTGGCAGGTTCATTGCTACCTTTCCCCTCTCTCACCCCCTAAAGGGCCCATATCTATACAGGAAGAGTGCAGAGTCCCTGTAATCACAACTACGCAGGTAAAAGCTGCACACTCTAAAGCCAATATCACAGCATCCATGGGACCGGACAACATCCCCGGCTGCGTTTTACATGAACTTCAGAACGTACTGGCTCCCCACCTATGCACCATGTTCAATAATAGCCTTGCATCGGGCTTTGTGCCCCCTGAATGGCATACAGCAACAGTTATCCCACTCCACAAAGGTGGTGCCACAATGGACCACGGGACCTATTGCCCTATAGGCCTGACTAGCCTGGTCTGCAAGGCTATGGAGCACATCATCATGGACCTCAGTCACAGAGACATTGGGTACCTCCAAACCTTTGACCCCTCCCAGTTTGGCTTTGTTAAGGGCAGACCATGCCTGCTAAACCTGGTGGACTTCTTAGAGACAGTTACCAAGGCATTAGATGAGGGTAAGGAGGTCTACACAGCCTATCTAGATCTCTCAAAGGCTTTCAACACCATTCCCCATTCTGGTATTATCAACATACCCATCCGCCTGAACATTAACCCCTACGTCATGTGATGGTTTGCAAAGTGGCTCATGGACAGAACCCACACAGTGTGAGTTGCATACCCTAGGTCTGACTGTATACCAGTTACAAGTGGCATCCCCCAGGGCTCAGTCCTAGGACCCCTCATGTTCGGTATATAATTCTCTGATGTACAGGCAAGCACCGAAGGGCTTTGGCTGAAAAGGTATGCAGATGACTGCAAACTAGGGGCCCTAATTGTTTCCCCAGCTGATACAGACACCCTTGGGAAGGCTTGCACTATGACGGATACCTGGTGTCAATGTCATGGCCTCAAGCTGAATGCCAAACAGTGTATAGTCATCCCCTTTGGATATAACTAATTACCCATGGACTACCACATAGGTGCTAGTCCCCTACATACAGAAAAGGTAATAAGGGATCTGGGAACTCCAGTAGATAGCAATCTCTCCTTCGATACCCATAATGACAAGGTGGTTAGAATATCCTTTTACGTGGCCTCCCTAATCTCTAATGGGTTTACATCCAGAACAAAGGAGGCCATTGTGCCTCTCTACTCATGACTTATTAGACCCATTAAAGGATACAATACCCCATTTGGGATGTACCTTACAAGACAACTGCAACAGTTTGGTAAACCACAACAATACCACACCAAGAGGATTACTGACCTCAAACAGATGACCTATGCAGCCCAACCTAAGAAACTCCAGCTGTACTCGCTTACATACCGCATACTCACAGGTGATATCTGCTTGACAAACAAGGCCCATGTCCAACCCAGTATTGCTGGATATGCTCCACCTAAACAGAAGCCCCTGAGAGCCACATGATCTAGGGATATACACCTAACCACAATGATGACTAGGACGTGCTGGACAGATAAATTCCTGACCCAGAGACTCCTCATGCTTTGGAACATAATTTCAATGTACATCAAGCAAGGCCCCTCACTAGCACTCTTCAAGGGAAACCTTGACAGGTGGATGGGAGACAGACATGTACCCCGGGGATCACTGCAGTGGCTCTGCTGGATAGAGGCACAGGGAACTAATAGCTCTGCCATTCAGAGGCACAGGGAACTAAACTAAGGGGTGGCAAAAGCCAACACACTCTGGCTAGGCTTATAAATACTCTTGGGCAGACAGCCTAGTACCTACCTTTGCACTTATTACATGTCTTATGTGCATGGATAGTTAACTAGCTCTTCCATTTTACTTTGCTATCATGCTGACAAACTGTCGGGTGACTACAAGTCATATGTATCCTGTTATTGTGTATTCTAAATGCCAGTAGACATAACTAATGTTTGCCTAACATAACAGTAATGCTATGTAACCTGTAATACATATCTGCCTACAATACTGTACATTACAGTTATTGGCATAATATCCCACAATGCAAATCATAATTGCACAGTGGGCCAACCTTCGACAGGTTATTCTCAGTAATACACCCATACATATGCCTACTGTTACAATATATCATCATGTACTATCCCCTGTTATAGCACATACTTGTTGGACCAGCCCTGCCACTGACAGTGGCTGGTGAGGAATATTTGTGTTCAAAGCCCTTATATAGCATCCCTTGTGGTGTATGTGGTGTTTGCCTTGTGACCTACAGCAGTACACACATAAATACTACAAGCGTTACTATGCTCAACAATACATCACTACAAGAAAACTGTTTCCACTATATGGATTGCATGCACTTTAAATATTACAGAACAGGTACTACATACACAGACATACTGAGTGTTCTACATACCTTATTAGTAACCCGAGGTGTCGTTGACTGTTAATTAAATCCTTTTCAGTTTGTGTTTCAATCTTCTTTGTAATGTTCTGCTGGTATATACAGATGGTTTGAATGTGTGATAAGCCATCCTTTTCTAGTTAAATATCAGTAACATGTGCTATCCTGACCACCAATTGGTATTCCAAAGTAGTTAATTAGATGCACATCAGCTGTCCAGCTGCTCCATTAGCCAATACCATGGCAAAAGTGGTGTATAATGGAGTACTCCACTTGGGCGTTGTCTGTTTGCCTTACTTTCGAGGAAGACGGCCTGGATGTGTTGTTTGTGATGTATTTCAACAGCTATATGGAGACAGACAGAGATATAGGTTCATAGATAGGTACTAGGCTATTGGCCCTAGAGCCTTTATAAGCCTAGCCAAAAAATGTATCCTGGCTTTCACCACCCAAGAAAATTATTTTCCTGTGCCCCTGTCGAGCAGAGCCACAGAAGTGATCCCTGGGGTGAATTTCCCATTTCCCATCCAATCAACAAGATTTTTCTTGAAGAGTGCTAATGAAGAGCTCTGTTTGACATAGATAGGTAGTCTGTTCCAGAGTATGGGAAGTCTCTGGGACAGAAATCTATCCCTCCGGCATGTTCTGTTTATTGTAGTGACAAGGTTTAGGTCCCTAGAGCATGTAGCTCGGAGGGATTGGGATTTCTTTAAGTGGAGCATGTCCAACAGCTCTGGGTTTGACATAGCTTTGTATGTTAGGCAGAGATCGCCCATCAGTAGGCGATATGCGATGGAGTAAAGCTGTAGTTTTTTGAGACGGTCTGCGTAGGGCATCTGTTTGAGGCCAGTAATCCTCTTTGTGAGGTATTTCTGTGGTCTTTCCAGTTGTTGTAGATGTCTTGTGAGGTACATACCAAAAGGGGCATTGTACTCTATAATGGGTCTAATGAGTGATGAGTAGAGGGGAACAATGACCTCTTTTTTTCTGGATGAGAATCCTTTTGTGATGAGATGAGCCACGTAGAAGGATTTCCTGACCACTGTGGCGATGTGATTATCAAAGGAGAGACTACTGTCCACCTGTGTCCCAAGGTCTCATCACATTTTCGGCATTATTAGACTACCAGCTATGTGGTAGTTCATGGGTACAGAGTTTTTACCAAAGGGGATGACAATACACTTTTTGGAATTGAGCTTCAGGCCATGGCTTTGACACCAGGTATCTGTCTCAGTGAGGCCCTTTTGTAGTTTGTCCACATCGTTAGGTGTTTCGATTATGGCTCCTAGTTTGCAGTCATCTGCAACCTTTGTTAGCCAAAGACCTTCTGTGTTAGCCTGCATTTCAGAGAAGTAGATACCAAACAGGAGAGGACCCAGGACTGAACCCTGTGCTACCCACTTGTCACTGATCTGAAGTCAGATTTGGAATCCGCTACTTTCACAGTGTGGGTTCTGTCCATGAGCCAGTTGGCAACCCATCTTGTGACATACCTAGTTTAGTGAGCTTATCTATAATTCCAGAGTGGGGGATGGTGTCAAAAGCCTTGGCGAGATCTAGATAAGCTGTGTAAACCATTTTACCCTCATCTATGGCTTTGGTGACTGCTTCAAAGAAGTCAATCAGGTTTAGGAGACATGATCTGCCTTTTAACAAATCCAAACTGGGTAGGGTCCAGAGTTTGGAGATTACCAATGTCTTTGTTTATGAGTTCCATGATGATACGTTCCATGGCCTTGCAGACCAGGCTTGTCAGGCTAATGGGGCAGTAGTTCCCGGGGTCCGTCGTGGCTCCACCTTTGTGGAGTGGGATAACCGTCGCA
The DNA here is from genome assembly GCF_019279795.1 of Protopterus annectens. Classification (NCBI taxonomy): domain Eukaryota; kingdom Metazoa; phylum Chordata; order Ceratodontiformes; family Protopteridae; genus Protopterus; species Protopterus annectens. The sequence goes on from NC_056728.1 coordinate 1,739,192,980, forward strand.
GTGCGCCATTCAGTGGGTACAAAGCCTGAGGTGAGGCTATGATTGAACATGGTACTTAGGTAGGGTGCCAGTTCATTCTGTAGTTCATGTAGAATGCAGCCTGGGATATTGTCAGGCCCCATGGATGCTGTGTTCTTGGCTTTGGAGAGTGTGTTTTTTACCTGTGCAGCCGTGATTATAGGAACTTTGCATTCTTCCGGTATAGAGATGGGCCCTCTAGGGGGTGAGAGGGGGCTAAAGTTAGCACTGAACCTGTCTGCTAGGATGTTAGCAATATCAGTTGGTTCTGTATATTTACAGCCATTGTTCTGTAACTCATAGCAGATCTGAATGTTCCCATTAAGATTCTTGACATAGCTATAGAATGCTTTGTGGTTGTCTTTAGAGTCAGTGGCAATTTTGTTTTCGTAACTAGCTTTGGAGGATTTTATAAGGGATCTCAGCTTCTTACTGAGGTTGACCAGGGAGTTCCTCCAGTCATGGGATTTTACTCTTTTTTTGCAACAGTTTCTTTCTTCTGTTGTAAAGTTTGTTTATGGCAGAGGACCACCAGATTGGCTTCCTTTTTTTGGAGGATAACATCTTGGTTCTATTAGGGATAGCATGATCCATGCACTCGTGTAAGTGCTTATAAAGTGCATTTGTATAGGATTCAGCAGTCATATCTCTAGTGTCCATCTGCATGGGTGTCGTGAAGTTTGCCACTTCTGTCTTAAGAAGTGTAAAGTTGGCTTTGGAGAAGTTTTTTACGATGGTTTCCCTAATTGTGGGTGGGATGGGATGTGGATGTCTAGGCTGATTAGCTTGTGGTCGGATCTGACCAACGAGGAATTGACCTCTGGTGTGGAACACCGGTTTCCCATGTTCGTAATGACCAGGTCTAGGATATTGCTGCCCCTGGTGGGGGTGTGAATAAGTTGATCCAAGGCATTGGAATTTATGAATTCTAGAAAACATTGAGCAAAAGAGTTGGTACATGAGTAGTTTTCCCAGTTAATGGTGGGGTAGTTGAAATTGCCCATTATTATGGTGTTGGGTTGTACCCTAATACTTTCCAGTGTATCAAGAAATGAGGAGTGGGAATCCTGGGGCATGGTGGGGGGGGGTCTGTAGCAAGCTACAATTTGGATTGCGGTCTTGCCCAGAGTTAGTTGCACTTGGATAATCTCGGATGCATTATGCTGTGCAGCTAGCCTGGAGGTGTGGATATCCTTAATGAATATGGACACGCCTCCGCCTTTAGTGCTTCATTCTGGGTTAGGTAGCCGAAAGGTGTGGTATGAATTGTAGCCTGGTAATGCAGGGGTGCTCTCTGGAGCTTTGAACCAGGTCTCTGTCACTGCACAGATGTCAATGTTCTCCATTTTAAGGAGTGCCTCCAGTGAGTGCATTTTGAGGTTTAGACTTCTAGCATTGAGTAGCATTACCCTGAGATTTTGCTTGCTTGTTCCTGTTATGGTGGTGACTTTGTCATTTGAACTTTGCCTAAAAAAGGAACTATAGGGGTGGCAAGAGCCTTAGCCAGTATCCAGAATCCTAAGGGCGACAGGTGCAGGCCATCTCTGGCAAAGTATCGTGGTCTGCCGATCATGTCGTCCCAGGCAGACAAATACCGGATCCTCTTAGAATGACACCAGAAGCTTAGCCAATTGTTGAAGTCAATCATTTTGTCCTTGTACTGTGATGCCATTCTGGGTGATGGCAGGATGCTACTCAGGGCTAGGGTCATAGCTGCCTGGGATACAAGATCGGAGAGCTCCTCCATGTCTCTTTTCATGTAGTCCAGGGAGGTACATCTCAGGTCATTCACACCAACATGGACAATGACAGTGTCATATTTGCACTTATTGTGGAGTGACCTGAGTGCATTCATTATGTGGCGGATCCTGGCACCTGTCAGGCAGCTGACAGTAACTTTCTCCTTGTTTAGTCTAGTGAGTGGAACATCAGTGTGCCTGACTATAGAGTCACCTATGACTAGAATGTTGGGTACGTTGTTATGCCTTATGGGCTGTGGTTGAGTGGCAAACTGAGTTTGTGGGCTATGTGTCATTTGGGTTGTGTTGGGGGGTGGAGTTTGCTTGCATTTATGCTTTGGATGTCCCTGATGCTTGGGCAGGTTTTTATTGAGAGCCTCCGTGAATGTAAGTGTGTGTTTTGTGTTTCTATGTTGTGTTTTGGTGGTGTAGGTTTTGAGGTACTATGTGATGAGTGTGGTGTGGTGCAAGTGTTTACCTTCTCCTTTTGACTGTCTAGTCCAGTCTTGGGTGAAGAGAGCTTTGCTTCCAGTTTGGCTATATAAGTGCATCTCTCACAGGTTGTAGTGTTGGGTGGTAGGAGGAGAGGGTTATCTGTGTACATGAGGCAATTGCTGCATTGCCCCAAGATGCCCAGATTCATTGGGTAGACAGGAGAAATCACTGGGAGCTGAGCCTTAGACATGCCTGGATAGGTGCTTATTTATTAAGCACTAAAAACTGCTTTCCACTAGTCAAGTGAGGAAAGTTGAGTGCTATAGTAATTTGCAGCTTATGTAGTGCTTACAATGAGTTCTGAACAAGTGCTGAGTTCAAAGAAATAGATTTGAGTGCTGAAACTAGAAAACTGGCTAGTTATAAGAAACAAAACTAAGCTAGAAGGCTTCCCTCCAACACAAAAGGGCTTGGGGCTCAGAAGCCTGCAAACAGTCTAGACCACTTAACAGGAAAGGCAGGAAACAAGCTTAATTTTTTTTTTTTTTTTTTTTTAGCTTCATGACTCTCGTGGATTTTTTTTAGCTTCATGACTCTCGTGGATTGTGTGTGATGGCTAGAAGATGTTGTTCTACATGTGAGTACAGCTGTTATATTTCAGAACATTGCTACTTATGCAGAGTTTGTTTGTACCTGATACTTTTGCAGATGTTTCAGTCTGGCAAGGATGTTTGGGCAGCTCAAGGCTGTATGGATATGCATGAACTGTTAGGTGGTTTACAGTGTGCTCATCAGACATACTTGGTTTGGTGTACATGTGTATCATACTGTGCTGTTAATCAGTAATTGGTAACACTTCCTGGTGTACACACAACCCTCTGAAACAGGATTAGTGCAAACAAACCCTGTAACATCAGCAGCTGTTCCATTGTATAACAGCAATTATTTCACATAGCGCCATATTAGTGCATCTCTGACAAGGTATGTTAAGGCTTCTGCAGATGTCGTACAGTGAGTGAATGATTTGTGATGTTATTACAGTTTGTATTGTAATTTGTTTGGGTATGGGGATGATGTTGGTGGGTGTACATAGCAGATGCAGGTGTGTAGGAACTGCTTTTATACATAATCGATATGTGCGTGAGGGTTCCTTCCCTATTTGAACACCTATCCTTTAGTGGACTAATACTATGGTAATTGCAGGCTGATTCATTAAGGCACTGTTAAGTAGTTCATGAGTTCATGTATAGCATGCAGGTGATGTTAGTCCTTGAATCCTTTCGACAATACATTGGAATGTAATAAAGTGTTGCTTCATGAAAGCTGTGTATTTCTGTTATAGGTATTTGAAGTCATTGGAGTTGTGTTGGTGACTGACCCTCTTTGGCTAGGGTTGCCACCTTTTCATATGGCCATAGTGGGACATTTTCAGGACACACATCAGATTTTACAGGCCGGCACAAACCCACGGTCAGTACAAGGGATAGAACTTTCCTTTTTTGCCTAAATATAAGCTTATTCTTGTATCAGTTTAGTTGCTTATCCTGTTTCTTGTGACATGTAGGTATTTTAGATACAGAAAGAACTATTGTATGCAACTTTTACATTACATATGGGACATAATTATGTCCTACAATCTCAGGACATTTGCCACGTTTAATATTTTTGGTCAGGACACAATTGCCCAAAGAGGTACTATCCCTCGCAAAGTGGGACAGGTGTTAACCCTATCACTGGCTCATGTCCATAGCACATATTTGTAATAGTGTATAGGCATATACTCTCCATATCCTTTGTTCATAAAGTGTGATAGAATGTGTGATTGATATGGTCCATGTTATACTCATATATGAACACTTCAACCGCTGTATATGGGATACCTACGGAATCCCGAAACCACACAATTCCGACGCCCATAGTACCGGGCCCAGACTCCCATACCTCACATTACTGACAGCGACAGTAACTCGCGAAAGTAACACAAACATGGAACACACACGCACACATAGACACACTGCTACCCACCACATCCAAACAAACCATCCTACAATACATATGAGCAGGTGGGCAAGCCCCCCTACACTCTCCATGTGGGTGTCTGTGCCCCCCACACCCCCCTACTTCAATATTCTACCTCCTAGATCGCACAGACACACAAAGCAAACCCACACCCACACATTACAGTCCCCCAGAAACACACACCACTCTCAGAACACACACCTACACACACTACAGCCCTCAGAAACACACTTACACACAGTAACCTACCTGAACTGCAACACCAGAAGCACTAACTAAATGTCCCTTAACATCGAGATTTTTAAACCTCGCGCTTCTGGTGTTTTGGTACTGTGGTCTTTCAGACTTTAAGCCTCGTGATTATAAGCGTCAGTATGTCAAGCAGTTGGTATGTGGTAGGTATCCCATTTATATGTACCTCCATGGTTATGTAGATGTTGTTAACCTATCTATATATCTACATATATATGTATATCCCCATATATCGACATATATATCTCTCTCTCTCCCTCTCTCGCTCTCTCTGTCTATATATATATATATATATATATATATATATATATATATATATATATGTTGATTTATATATATATTTTATATAAATATATATATATATATATATATATATATTTTATATAAATATATATATATATATATATATATATATATATATATATCATACACCTTTCATTGGGTACGTGCCGGTTTGTCCTATTTCCACACATTCCTACCTTTTGTGTTTTATTCTGTCACTATACACAACTGCCATTGGTACATCTCAGGTAGCTTAGTGGTAAGTTATTGTGAAGATTGTGTACATGGTTGTGTGTTCTAATCCTGGCAGTGGTAATTTACCACTCAGAGCAGGCACCGGTAGTGCAAGGGTGATTAACGCACATTTCAGCGGTTGTGTGTTCCAAATGTTTATTATTCTGTGGAATACTACCTATATATGCAAGCTGTGGTTAAGGTATACTATGTAACATGTAAATCATCTGAGAAGATTCCTGTCATGGATACTCCTCATTATTTGGAACTACATCCCTGATTACATTATACAAAACCCCTCACTAACACTCCAGGGAATCCTTGCAGGGTGGGTGGGGAACAGTGGATACACCCCAAGGATCCCGCAATTGGCTCTGCTCCACAGTGGGACAGTTAGTTAATCAATGGGGTGGTGACAGCAGACACTTTTTGGCTATGCTTATGAGTGGCCTCAGGCAGTTAGACATGTACCTACCTATATATCTATGGACCTATACATACAGTATGGACACATGCTGATAGCTTAATTTACTGTTCAGGTATTGACTTACCTTGTGCCAATGGCAGTTGTCTGTACAATAGTTGAGGGCTACGTATGTAGGTTGCACACAGCAGACCACCTATACATGACAATTTACAGGTGGTCGTGTGTGTGTGCCATCCATGTTTGCTGTGTGTGCAGGTGGAGAAGGGTGTCAGTCCCTAGGTGCCTACACTGTCAGTGTGTGTGCTATATGTTCCCTCTTTGCCAAGGCATGGGCATACTGGGCACGCCTCTGTCTGCCTAATGGGGTTGGCACAGAGTGTTTGTGGTCTGAGTCCTTCTGTGCCTGTGGGGCCCTTGGCAATGGTGGTGGGCAGTGAGGGCCTTCACCATTCTGCCCCTGCTGCAGTTGTTTCCACAGGATCATATTGTGTAGCATGGCACATACTATGAAGATGTGGGCACACGTGCCTGGAGAGTACTGCAAAGCTCCACCAGATATGTCCAAGCAATGGAACTCTGATTTCAGCATCCATAGGCCATAGATTCAGTGTGTGTACAAGACATCAAGCCATGGGGGCTCCTTTTAGAAATAAAAGAATTAACGTGGGAAATCCTCCTACAAGCATATAGTTGGCCAGGATTGAATGAGCGGAGCTGCATTGCCCCAGTGCTGAAGTTAAAAGCTCTTGAAGGGAAAAAAGTTAAGATAGCAACATCTAAATAAATAAAATGCATTGCCTTTTATTCACATTTTGATATTTTTATACATACATATATATATTTTTTAAACAACGCATTTTAACCTACATATTTTACATACACATGATATGTTTTATACATTTTTTTTTACATTTTTTACATATTTATTCAATATTTAACATATTTAACATATATATTTATTTTTTACATAGATACAAAAAGAGTGTATGTTTTATATTGGTGTAGTAACTTAATATGTTTTTAATCAGATATGAAGTCATTCAGAACTATGTATAGTTTGTTTCATTTGAGCATAAAACATACACTTTTTAGAAGTATGTTATTACATAAAAATGTTCTAGTAGTGGCCTTTTACTGTATATATACAAGAAGTTAATATGAATTTTATTTCCAGCTTACTATTAGCTTGATAGCAATAGAGTGGCAGGCAGATGCTTTTTAGAATATGTGTTTGATATTCATGAGATGAAGTGTTTACATTTTATAAATATTCATGAGTTGATTCACCAATCAATGTTACAGGAAGCTTAAATAGGAAGTGATTTCAAAATTACCAACTGTCTGATGAAGTTTAACATATGGTTTAAACGAACGCACTAATCTGATTTTTTTATTTTTAGCAAATAAAGGATTTTATGTGACAATTCAACCTCCTGGGTTTGTTCCTAAACCCTATTTTGCTGCCAGTAGAGTCTGTGAACTACATTTCTTTCTTAACAGTTTGAATGTTGTGCCCCTTTTCTCACCCAAAACAGACCCATCTAAACAAACCTACTCACCCAAATACTGTGTCTAATTGACGATATCAGGGCAAGCTCTTTCAGAAAGCTTTTTTAGGTAAGGAAATATATATATATATATACACACACACACACTCACACACACATACACACACACATATATGAAAAGCCATATTCTCCCAGGGTTCCATGAGATCCTTCCATCTCTTAAGCAGATTATTGTTTCATCAAAGCAAGGTTATATAATAACTGGTTAGCAGTATTTTGCCATGAGACAAAAAAATTTACCTTTATAAGTTGGGAGAACTATAAAGATAACTATAGAATTTCTGAGCAGGCCAACAGCTTTTATCATAGACTGAAGTAATATTCTCTGAAATTCCGAAACATTTTGTGAATCTTGGTAGCTGAATTTGTTCCAACCGTTGGGGCATATGGGACACACTGAGCGCATCTGTTACAAGCCACAAAATTCTGCAGCATGCATGATATACAAATGATGGTATTATATCATGGAAATAAGCATCATCATTATTAAAATGAGGGTAATGGTAGGTATAGATGAAGATAAACAATATGGCATTGGGATTCAGAAATGTATATATTTCAAGTGACGAGATGATATCATAAGATTTGCTGAGCACAATAAAATGCAGGAGTTATGGGAGAGATGCTTTGAAAACATATCCACCACATGTGTAAGCATTTATTTGCAAGAGGCCATTCTCAATGCTAGTTGATATGGAGGTGTGTTTCATAACCCTCAGTGCCACTGAGTCATTCAATTGTTCCAAACATTCCATGCTATCACCGACACTGAAACAGTAGACAGGATGAAAAAAGCAGTGAACTGCTAACATGTGGATAGAAGCTCCATTCAGGAGCTGGTGAAGATGTGTTAAATTCATTTACAAGCTCTTGGGTTACATTGAACACCCATTCCCATGGACACCAAAGTTTACATTGAACACCCATTCCCATGGACACCAAAGTATGTGTGTCTTTGAGAATATTAGCTGTGTGGATCCTTCAGTGACCACTTAGGGACACAGTGGGTGCATCCCACACATCTGTGTCAAGGATACTCCTGCTGTTTCTCAATGCTGAATTATGGCATGTGGGGAGCATATGCTGCTCTCATGAACCATAGAGAAGGGAACGGCTGTCATCATATGCACAGGTGGAGAGGGCTACAGTTATAAGTGTCAACAATGATCAGTAAATGTGGGGTGGGGGTTGCCTCTCTGTGTCAATGTGTGAGCTATGGACACGTGAGTGTGGTGAGGCTGAGAAACTGGGGAGGGCAACGGTGTTCTTTTCAGTGTGATATGACTGGACAATAATGGGCAGTACTAATGTGTGTGTGTGTGTGTGTGTGTGTGTGTGCGCATGCATGTGTGTGTGTGTGTGTGTGTGTGTGTGTGTGTGTGTGTGTGTGTGTGTGTGTGTGTGTGTAAACTGCTCCAAATATGATGCTATATTGAGCTCAGGTCTGATTGATGGTTCTAGAGCACCTGCAGATGATCTCTGCATTGACAGTGTTTGCCCACATCCACAGAAGTGACCTTGCTGGTAAGGGACACAGACATGATCAACAGCAGGCACAGAAGATAGAATGCTCTAGGAACATAAACAATGGGATGTGCTATTGGTGGTTTCAGCATGAGCACCCTATCTGCAACTGCATTCATGATGCCTCATAGCACCCTTAGCACTGTATGGTAGCAGACACATAGTGAGACTACAGGTTCTAGGCCATGACCTTTCTCTCCCCAACTGGCTTCTCAACCAGAGGTGGAAGTAGGGGAATAGTGTATATGATGTGCATTTGTACAGGTGGCATCCACAGTGTACAGACTCCCTATACAGCTTCTCCATAATGCTGCACATCTGGCCCAGGCACTTGTGAAGGTAGTCACTCAGACAAAGTACTACTCTAACCAGCTTAGTTATGGCTGCATTACTCTCTGTGTGTTCCTGTATAGTGGCCTTGCATAATCCTTGCATAATCAGTGCATAATCCTTGCATAATCACTGCATAATGGCCATACAGACAGTTGGATTTGGAGGGGTGTCATCCATGGTGTTTCAAGCCATATGTATGCTCACTCTTGAGGTCCCTGACATACTTGATGGAGGTGCCACTGACACCTTAACCCCCTACTGTGACAGAATTTGCCTACTTTCATTGTTTGGGTGAGGCTGCTCCCTGATATCACGCACAGTGGAGGAAACTGACAGCGTAGCATCTGTAAAAACACAAGCATATCCACACTATGACTGAATCTTTCATCAACACCAAAAGCTAAGTGAAAGTACTTGTATATAACAGAGTGCTATGGAAGAATATAGCTAACATATTTTGAGTCAATTCCCATTATAGTTGTATACCCAAAGTTTCTGTAACAACAAGATGTCTGATCATTAGTTGGCATGGCTGTGAGTCAGATGGGTAGTTCTCATTCCTGTGGACATCAAAGTATGTGTGGCATTGAGAATATTGGCTACAGTGACTTTGTAGTTGTATGACCCTAAGATAAATGGGTAGTGCCATCATACTCACATGAGTGATATTCAAGGTGTTCTGTGCAATTCAGAACCCAAGTCTAGAACTACACTTTGGATACTTGAATTGTCTGCTCTCCCAGGCATTACTGCCAGGAAATTCATGGTATCTGTCAGTGATGTATCTGTTGATGGATTGCACTTGGGTGCTGTCTGGTCCCAGCAATGAAGGCACTGGTGGATACAGGATCTATATGTGCTTTCTTGGTAACACACATGCACACATTCTTTGTAAATGGAATCTGCACAGTCCTCGTTTGCAGACACATGCCTGGCCTGGTCTAGCTCTACAGCATGCCCACTACCACACACAACCTAACACGTGCAGTAGTTGGCATGGTAACATGCTATGGACACTGCAACAAAGCAGAAGGCCATATACCAGTTAGGGCATCATACATTACATGTGCTTTGTCTCACCATATGCCCATACCACTTCCTATTGGTATACACAATGTAAACATGCATTACAAAAGTGCTGTTCCATGGAATATAGCAGCCTACACTACAGTAGTTTCCCACCATATGCTAACAGATGCCTGTGCTGCCAGCAATTTCTCATCTAGGTTTGGTACACCTCAGTAGCACCAGATAAATGTTGGGCTACATACATACATACATGCATATATATTAACACTGTACACAACCAAGCCCACATTGCATGTCTTTGTCCCTGTCCTGTACAACATATCCAGAAGGGCACATCTGCATATACTCTACATGCCCTATTATTGCCAATAATACCATCTTGCTTTTGTTGTTGAGCCCCCCCCCTCCCCCAGGGGGATATGCTGCTGCTGTAGACTTGAATAGACATTATATAAAAAGGGCATTTGACTTTCTATATCTTGCCAGCAGAAGTGCCTTTGACATATTGGCAGACCTAACAGCTGTCTATTCCACCAGTAGATACCTGTAAGACTAGTTAGCTAGCACAAACAGAATTGCAATGTCTCTCTCACACTCGCTCTCATGTTATCCTTCTGTTATATATTTTTCATGTTTTTTTTCCTCTCCATTTATGTTAGCACTTTCCGCAACATCTGCCATAAATGTGTTTATGGTACAGCAGAAATTCCCCTGTTTGCAATTGGGCCCATTCATCTTCTTCTGGCTCACCATTTGCCTCTGGACCTGCCACTCCATCAGGAGATGGAGGTCCTGCAGTGGATTTGAGTGACCTGGGGTTGTCCCCAGTGGCCTACAGCAGTCATTCACTGGAGATGAGTGCTATCATTCTCTCTGTTGGGGAAGTACATCGACCATCATCTTGGAAATTCAAATAGACCAACTGGAAAGGGTCCTTCTGCAACTAGCAAAACTGTATCACTGCTTGGCACTGCTTTCAATGCTATCTGAAGCAAGGTCCTACGGGGAAGGCATTCACATTGGTGACTTACCTCTTTCTGTGTCTAGTCCTGGCAGAACATTGAGGAACTGGGTCTCAGCCCTGTCCCCCATCATGGGGTTTTCTTTTCTTGTGTGTCACCTCTGTCACCTGTTTGTCTCCCAATATCCCTATCATCACTTGCCCTTCCCCTGTCAGTATGTCTACATATCCTCTGTAAAACCCACTTCCATTATTGCCAACACCTCCCCTGTTAGTCATTGTCTGCATTATGTTTGCCTGTGATCCTCTACTTCCTTACTTCTACCCTCTTTCTAGCCCCTGCCTTACCATTACATACCTCTCCATTTACCCTTCTTAGAAAAAAGAAAATTGACTCATCTCCAGCAAAATTATGCCTCCCCATGTCACACTTTCCTTTTCTGTGTCCTTGGGTATGTCACTGTGCTTGCTATTCCCCTTTTCTGACAGTACTATACTTCCATTTCCTCCCAACTACAGTGAGTAAAAATCTAGAGAAACATTGCTTTGTGCCAGTTATTGTTGCTCATGGCTGTTCTTGCAGCAGTGCTAAGTTGCGCTTGTGCATGCTTATACTTGCATGTATGCATCATGCTCACTACTGCTGTTCAGGAACTCTAGAACCATAATCTTACATCTCTTCCTCCTGCTAACACTGTCATTTCCATGAGCAGATTACTTAATTAGTTAGTGCTTGGGGTGAAAATTCCTTCTTTCTAATTTAAAATGACCTTTGAGTTGCAGCTCTCCTCTTAGTATCTCCATTGCAGCCATTGCATGATCATATGTGGCTTGTTTCTGAATCCCAGAGGATGGTTTTGACAACTTTGTAAAAATCTGAAAAGTTTTGCTAAAACAGGCATGATGGTGCATTACTATTTTAGTCTATCCTACTGTTAAAGTGAGAACTATTTCTACACCAACAGAGGGAGAAATCCAGGGAGTGGTCTTTCAAGACCTTTCTTTGAATGGAAACTTTATGTTAGAGAAGACAAAAATGCCAGCAGAAGAGCATATGGCATTTCTTCAAACCTTAAAATGCATAATTCCTACCATTGTAGTACTGCTTCTTGGAGACTTTAATTATCCCAATATCAGATGGGTTCATATGAGTACTCCATTATTTGCACAGAAATTCTTAGATACTGTCAATAAAAAAGTCTTATGGCAAGTAGTATAATAAGAAAGCATATTATCTCTCAGACAGACAAAACAGATAATTGAAACATTTAAAGGTAAATAATTTAGTATGTTTTATTATTCCTTTAACAAACAAGTAAATTCATTTGACTTATCGGGAATAAGAGAATGCACCAAAGGAACTCAAAGTGCTATTATTTTTATCTGTATGAAATAAGACATGGTTTAAATATTGTGAAAAGGACTAGTAATATTGAGTCTCTCAGTGGACTGTTTATAAAATTATTAGAAGGCATGGTAGTTTTACCATGATGCCATATCTTTAAAAATCCGGAATGGAAGACATGCTTGGTGGTTCCATTTTACAAAAGTGGAGACATATGCCTAGCAGCTAATTATATAGGATCATAGGATCATAGAAGGTTACTAGGCTAATGGCCCTGGGGCCCTTACAAGCCTAGCCAAGATTTTATCCCCAAAAAAGAAACCTCAGTCAGCACCTGTCTCCCTTGTCAGTGAGAGACACAGGGGGAACCCCTGGGACAAATTTGTGGTTTCCCATCCACTTATCAAGGTTGGGCTTGAAGAGGGTCAGTGATGTACTCTGTTTGACATGTATGGGAAGTCTATTCCAGAGATGGGGCAGCTTCTGGGAGACAAACCTGTCTCTCCAGCAGGTTTTGTTAATGTCGCATATTAGATTTAGGCCTTTTGAGTGGGTATTGCATGAGGAGTTAGACTTAGGGATATGGAGCATCTCTAGTAGGGCAGGGTCTGAGATTGCCTTGTAGTTGAGACACATATCACCTCTGAGTGATAGTGATTTGAGCCTGTCCACATACGACAGGTGTTGGAGGCCATCGATCCTCTTTATGAGGGTTTTTCTGTGTCCTTTCCAGCTAGTGCAGGTGATTGGAGAGATACATACCAAATGGGGCGTTGTACTCAATTATTGGCCTATTGAGGGAGGAGTGCAGAGAGATAATAACCTTCTTTTTCCCGATGCAATCTCTTTACTTATGAGATGAACCAAATAAAAGGCTTTTCTGACCACTGCTGTTACATGAAGGTCAAATGTGAGATTGTTGTCAACCTGTGTACCCAGGTGTCTCACCACAGGTTGCATGCTTAGGGGGTTGCCGTTGATGTGGTAATCAGTAGGGGCTGTGTTTTTGCTGAATGGCATAATACATTTTTTGCATTTAACTTAAGGCCATGAGTTTGGCACCAGTTATTTGTTGCTGTGAAACCCTCTTGTATGTTAACATCATTCGGGGAGTCAATGACAGCACCCAAATTACAGTCATTCGCAAACTTGGTAAGTCACAGGCCTTTTGTCTTTTCCTGGACCTCTGAGAAGTAGATGCCAAACATTAGGGGTTGAAGGACAGATTCCAGGGAACACTACTAGTGACAGGTCTACTGTTGGAGGTGGAGGCACCTATTTTGACCTTGTGGGTTCTATCAGTGAGCCAGTTGACCACCCACCTGATAACATAGGGATTTACACCAAGTTGTGTTAGCTTTTCAATGATGCCCAAATGGGGGATTGTGTCAAAGGCTTTGGCCAAGTCAAGGTAAGCTGTATGTACTGACTTTCCCTCATCCAGCGCCTTGGTAACAGTCTCCAAAAAGTCAACCAGGTTCAACAGGAAAGATCTACCCTTGACAATTCCGAAGTGGGTGGGGTCAAGTGCTTGGAGATTGTCTATGTCATTATTTATGAGGTCCATAATAATACACTCCATGGCTTTACAGATCAGACTTGGCAAGCTAATGGGGCAATAGTTTTTAGGGTCAGTAGTGACATCACCTTTGTGCAAGGGGATGACAGTGGCAGTTCTCCATTCTGCTGGAATGAAACCTGTACTTAGGCTGTGGTTGAATAGGGTGCTCAATGGCAAAGCTAGCTCTTGCTGGAGATGGTTCCGAATACAGCCTGGGATACTATCAGGCCACATGGAAGTTGTGTTCTTTGCCTTGGATAGGGCCTTTAACACTTGATCTATGGAGATGTGAGGTGTGGGACAAGTATTGGGGATGTAGAATGGGTCTTTGGAGGGGACAGATGGGTGAAGTTTACACTGAACCTATCTACTAGCAGGTTAGCTAAGTCAACAGGATCTGTGTAAGTGGTAATTTGGAACATACCTGGGCTTTGCCATGGAGGTTCCTGATGTAACTGAAGAAGGCTTTGTTATTCTCCTTTGTTTCAGAGGCTAGTTTTGATTCATAACTGGCTTTGGGGGTTTTCACTAATGATCTAATATGCCAGTAAGCTTGACATCCATATTAGGAAAATGGTTTGAAAGATTCCTTTTAAGTAAACTAGCAAAACAGAAGATATAGCATAAGTCCCTGGACACTAACATCGTTTTATGAGTGCTTCTTCCAGTTTTACTAATCAGATTGAATTCTATTACTGTTTATACATGGCTAATGACAAGGACTTAACAGCTGTGACCAACTACTTGGACATGTCCAAGGCATTTGATACAGTCTCACAACAGGCAATTTTGTCAACCCTAATGTCTCTAAATAAAACTGAATTTATCAAACACTGGAGTTATACTCGGCTATTAAACAGAACTCAGATGGTTGTAGTACAGGGTTCACTGTCTTATGAAGAGGATGTCTCCATAGGTGTACATAGGGACTAGTGCTGGAAGTGAAACTAATGTCACCTTGTATTCTCCTCCTTTCCCAGATCTCCAGATGTGTGCCTTGCCAAAGATATAGTGACTGTAAAACTGGAAGGGTTGTCACATCCAATGATGATATGAGTAAATGACTTTATTACAACATTGGAGACTGACCAAAAACTTATGCTTTACAGTTTAGTACCACCAAATGTAAATGGATATTTCATACTAATTTATTCATATCTTTGGAGTAAATTAATTAGTTCAGAGATCTTTTAATTTTTATTGACCATAAATTCATTAATTAAGCAACATAATAATATTCTGTGATCTCATGCCATGAAACAAGTAGGATTGTTATACAAGACAGTGGAAACTAAAGATCCATTTAACTTCACATATATTTTACACATCTATTTTTAAGTCCATATTAGAGTGTAACTCTCCCTTTTGTGCATATAATTTAAACCTGTTATCTTTGCTTGAGGTTATACAATGCAGATTCATCAATTTAATAGCAGGTTTGAAACCTTTGTTTAATTATGATGAAAGTATTCTGAGACTAAATTTAAATATAAATATAAACTGCTACATGACAAGCTGATTCTTGCAGCTATGATAGGATGCTATACAAAAATGTGGGACAGATCCACAGACTTAGTAAAAAATTGCTTGAAGCCGTATGTTACCAATTTAGAACTTTTTAATGCTAGACTAGACTTCGCTGTTGGCTACAAAATATTTATTCACAATATTTTAGAGTCAATGATCTTTATTGATCTCCAGGTCTGGACACTGTTTTCTGAACTTATGAACTTTAAAATGTATCTCGACTCCTAGGAATACTTTATTAGTTAACTCGTCAACACCTCTGAGCTTTTGAATGTCATACCTCTAACTGCTTACACACATCCTTGCATTCAGAGCCAGAGCCAGATCCAGCACTAGGTGACCAAGGCAGTCGCCTGTGGCCCACTGGCTGGGAGAGGGCCCCTGCTGCCTAGGGTGGCTGCCACAAGAAAAAAATTATAATTGCATGCCTTCTTTTAAGAAAACCTTTACATCCCTGCATGCATTTCACACATTGTTCACACAGAATGGAGCAGATATTTCAGCAAGCTAGCACGTTAGAGTAGCCTGCAATGGAACAGAACATTTCTGTCTGCTGCTGTTGTACATCAGAGATCTGCAGCATAACGTTCTAGGTGGTGTGTGTGTGTGTGTGCGTGTGTATGCATGTGCATGTGTGTGTGTGTGTGTGTGTGTGTGTGTGTGTGTGTGTGTGTGTGTGTGTGTGTGTGTGTGTGTATGTGTGTGTGTGTGTGAAATGCCCTTGCTAAGAATGGCAAGTTAGTTAATTTAACTGGGTTCAAACTCTGTACCTTGGCTACCAGAGATAAGAACCTGAATCCTCTCCAACAACCATACCTCTCAACTTCTAAATTCAAGAAATCTGGACAAAGCCTTAAATAATGGGAGAGACAAAGATCCAAAAATATGGACAGATTTTAAATATCGCTCTTATAAACTTAGCATGTTGTTAGAATAACAGGTTTTGTGTTATAGATTCATAGATTAGTACTAGACTAACTGCCCTTGTGGGCCATTGTAAGTTTAGCCAATTAACCCATATGAGAATCAAACCCTGCACGTTGTATCTGTAATGTGTAAAGTGAACACTTAAACCATTATGTCAACCTCCCAACCCCTTGCATTTTAAGAAGAATATGAAGTCTGAAACTCAAATGTATGTCATTATTAGTGACTTCAACCCTCCGTTAAACACAGGTTTTAAGAGGAGTAGATCAAAAATATGAGGCAAAAATCTGGGCATTCTGCAGAAATCTGGACAATTGAGAGGTATAATTACACCAGCTACCTCAGTACATTTTCAAGGAACTGTCAGCTTCAGTCAGTGCATTTTCAAGGAATTCTGAGCTTCAAAGGAAGAAACGTTTACTGCTACTCATTCTGTTTTCAGTATGCAACTGCTTTGCTTAGCAAACAGTCATCACTGTGTTAGCGAATTTTAGCGCAGTGTTAGTAGCACAACAGGTGGTATACTTGCTTTAGATGCAGAAGGATGTAGGTTCTACTCTCACACTGTTGAGAATGGATTTGTTGCATTTCATTGTGGGGTAAAGGTACTACAGTCTTGAGTTTGTCCTTGTTTGCATAACATGCCCAGTAATTATGAGTGTGTTGATGGTTTGCCATCTATTCCCTACTACAATATCACCAGCTTAACGATGTTTTTTTTTTTTTTTGTTTTGTTTTTTTTGTAACATAGGCACTTTACTCTTCAAGGGCAGCAGGCGCTGGATTTGTAGATTAGGCACTGAAATATAAAGTTGTTTGCAAGCACCAACCTCTTCATTAGTTACAGATCTTTTTAATGTAGAATAATTCAAGTGGCTTTTACTTCTGCAGAGATTGTGCATTGACTGATATTGGTGGATTGCAATGACAGAAGTTTGAGTGGCCTTTCATGGTGGACCGCAATGACAAAAGTGTGAGTGGCTTTTTATGAATGAAATGTTCCGAAATGGGCAGTTTTGCCATTATTAGTTCATATGTTTTGTTTTGTTGAATACGGGAAAAATGTTCAAAGTTATAAATTTAAAACACACTCTAACAAGTGGAGGTGTGTTCTACAAGGAATATAATTTAATACAATCAGAACACATGCATGTATGCATGCATGGTCCTAAAAATGTGTGCAACAGGTCTATGGTTTGAAAACAGCCCAAAGGTAAACTTAATCTGCCACTGGCCAGATGCATTTTCTTTGAATGTGGGCTTCAATGTCATTTCAATGAAAGTGAGTTTCAGAGGCAAAGATGTTTACTGTTAATGCCAAGACTATTTTCATTGTAAGACTGTGCTGTTTTGTTTAGCAAATGTCTATCAGTGTTTATGCTATAAATTTTGAAATAAAAGTTTCATTTTAAAATCAAATATCTGTAATGATTGTAGAAGTAAAGAAGAAAATAGTACATATACTGACAGGTTTGAACAGTGTTTATGGTAACTGAGGAGAGATAGCCAAAGAATAGTATACATTAGTGTGTATATTGACCCCAGTCAGTCAGCCACTGTAGCGCAACAGCATGTGCATATAAGTTACTGAGCACGTGCAAGATCAGTGCCATTTTGTGTAGTCAGCTAGTGTGAATGTAAGCTGAATGGAAATGCACATGATAGTGTTAGAAGTAATGAGTCACTAAGCATATGAAGTTCGAAGTATATATACAAATGACAGCTCCTGATGTGTGTTTGCATAATAAATGACTTAAATGCACTGTGTGCCTCAGTGTGTCATGTGAATACATGAGACATGCAATATGTTATCAGAATGCAATCCGAAGTTGAAGCAGCTTGCAAACCTGAAGCACACAGAATTTGAGCAATATCTAGGATTAAACTTGCGAACAGGTCAGCGGTTATTCGAAGGTACTTACATTTGTTTCAAATGATTTTCAGTCACCAAACACGTGGCATAGCATTTAAAGTGTTCAAAATAATTTCTGAGATATTTGAAAAGTCCAAAATAGTGACATAATGATTGAAGTGTTTGAAATGATCTCTGAAGTGTTTAAAATATTCAAAAAGGCTAAAATGTCTGACTTTTTTCACAATGTATGACTTTATAACAGTAACTTGAAGTGTCCAAAGTGTCTGGAGTGATCGATATATTTGCAGTTTTAAAATAAAGCATTTTCAGAGAGATTGTTGTGCATTTGAGCAAAATTACAAGTACCAGATCTTTACTTATGTTTAAAAGCAATTTGTCGTTATGGCAGAGGGATTTCACAGACCTGAACCTCTGGCGTTTGATAATAATATTTCTGAGAATCATTGAGTGTTTGAGCAAGAATATGATATTTTCATACAGGCTGCATTTTCTGATACAGACACATGTACAAAAGCATTTATACTTCTCAATTTAGCTGGCTCGGAAGCCATTGGGTGAGAAAGTTTATTTGTGCATGCACTTGCCATGTATGCAGGGGAAAGGGAGAACTCTCCATATTGTGACAGGCTGAAATGTGGGAAGACCCTGAGTTCTTAGAACATAAATTTAGGGAAATGTGTAACCCTCAAATGAATATTACAGTGTAAATGCAGAAATCTTACATGAGAAATCAAAAGCCAGGTGAAACTATTGTAGCATATATCACTGACTAAAGAAACAAAGCAAAAACTTGCAGAATTGGTGATCTAAGAGATGAGTTGATAAAAGACCTTCTTGTATGTGGTGTTAATGATGCAGTGAGAAAGATTTTGCTTTGAGATAGTGAGCTAGCATTGAGTAAAGCCACTGAGATATGCCAAATATAAGAGATGACAGAAAAATATGAATATGCTTATGAATGAGAAAAGCATGTTTGCAGAATGTGGTATTGCAAATATTGATAGTGTAAAGATAACCAAGAAATATAAACTGAAGGGGGTGGCATCCAACTTCATTGCTAATTGTTGCAGGTGTGGAATCAGTCATGAACCTAAATGGGAAAAGTGTTTAGCTTTTGGTCAGTAATGTCAGAAATGTAAAAAGTGGAATAATTTCAAAAGGCTTTGTAAGTCCAAAGTGTTGCAGAGTTATATTAAAAGAGAGTATATGAAGATGCAAGTAAGTCATATAGAGACTGTAGCAAACTCCGAGACCTGTGAGCAAACTTTCTGTGTTGATGGTGTCTCTGTGAACGATGAAACAGTTAATACAGTAGACCATCAGTTGTCAGCAAAGAGTGAAATATTTTGTACTGTACAAATTATTGGGAAATCTGTATAGGTTAAAGTAGACACTGGATCTAAGTGCAATGTTATGTCAGCACAAATGTTTGCTAAAGTAAAGGCTGGTGAGAAACTTGATTCAGCAAAGTGTGAAAATACTAGCTACTTTTGGTGGTGAAGAGATTCAACCTGATGGCACAGTTGTCCTAAAATGCCATTCTGATGGAAACAGCTATGACTTGCAATTTTACATAGTTAAAAGACAAGTGCAGTCACTGTTAGGCCTCAAAGACAGTCTGAGAATGGAACTGATTTCATTTAATAAAGAGGTTCACCATATAAGTATCAGTAACAATGATAGTTTTGTACAGAATATGTTTAGTGAATATGTTGATATTTTCAAAGACGAACTTGGCAAACTTCCAGTCACATATTCCATGAAGTTAAACCACGAAGTAAGTCCAGTTGTTAGACCAGCACAGAAGATTCTAGTAGCAATAAATAGTAAAGTAAAAGCAGAACTAGACAAAATGGTGAATTTACATGTCGTTACTCCAGTAAAAGAACCGATTAAATGGGTATCTGCCATGGTCGTAGCTCATAAGAAAAGCTCAGATGATATTCGAATATGTATTGATCCAACAGACAAACAAAGCACTTAAGCATCCTTGTCATCGGATGTGTACAGTAGAAGAGGTGGCTGGTCTCATGCCAAATTCCACTGCTTTAGATGCAAAAGCGCTCCTTTTGGTAAATTTTGCTGGATTGTAAATCTTCACTGTTAACTACATTCAGTACACCATTTGGTAGATACAGATTTTTAAGAATGCCATTTGGAATCAATTCTGCCAGTGAAGTCTTTCATCGTGCCATGGAACAAATTTTTTCTGGTTATCCATGTGCTATTATAGAAGATGAAATTATTGTTGGAGGTAATGATGAAGACAAACATGATAGAAATCTTAGGAAAGTTCTAGTCTGTGCACATGAAGTCAGTCTTAAACTTAATCCTCAGAAATGTAAATTCAAGCTGAAAGAAATTACTTATGTGGGTCATTTGTTTACCAGTTCTGGTTTACATCAGATCTGTCCAAGAACACAGCAGTTGTATAAATGCCAGTTCCAGAGACTGTCACATATTTACCAAGCTTTCTAAGTATGATCAACTATTCAGGAAAGTTCATCCCAGACTTGAGTGAGCTTTCTGCACCGTTACATGAGTTGACATGCAAAAATGTCCACTGATCCTGGTTGGAACAACACCAAAGAGCATTTGATGTTCTGAAGCAGAAAATCGCTAGTTCACCCTCATCATTGAAATAATATGATGTTCACAAACCTGTAACTCTTTCTTGTGAACCAAGTACGAACTTGGTGCAGCATGTCTTTAAGAAGGCATACCAGTTGCTTATGCATCCAGAACTTTTACCCAAACAGCAATGCATTATGCACAAACAGAGAAAGAACGTTTTGCAGTAGTGTTCGCATATTCGAAGTTCAATTTTTTTTTTTTATTTTTTATTTTTTATTTATTTAACATTTGTTGACCGGGAAAGTCCGACTAGGTTCCACAGAGCCTGTTTTCAGCGGAGGCCCGGGGAGAAATGCTCCAGATGCATGTCTTTGCAATGATTATATTTATAACAGACTTATCCAAATAGAGACTGATCACCAACCACTAGTGACAGTTTTGAAAAGCCAATGCATACAGCCCCTAGCTTGATTGCAAAGTATGGTCTTAAAATTGCAAAAGTATAATTTCAGTATTCTTTACAAAACAGGCAAATACTTATACCTTGCTGATGCTTTGTCATGTGCATCCAGACAAATGACAGAGCAACATGAGAATGAAACAGCAGACTTTGAAGTCATGGAAGTCAGACATTTTTCGTTATCAAGGCTTCATGAACTAAGAAATCACACAGCTTCAGACCCAATTCTACAGAAGCTGAAAAACATTATCAGTCAAAGATGGCCAACATGACAATCCAGTTTACCACTTGACATTCAGCAGTATTTTCCTTACAGAAATGAGCTCAACATGTTGGAAGATGGAATCATAATCATCATGAAAGGTCCAAAAGTGGTAATTCTTAAAGCCTTACAACAGGAATATGTCACAATTTTGCTTCATGGTCACCCAGGTACTGATTCAACCAAAAGAAGGACAAGAAGCATTGTATTTTGGCCTTCTATGTCCAAAGATATAGAGAAGGAAACTCTAGCATATTCAATTTGCAACAGCACCAAACTGCATCTACAAAAAGAACCACTTCAGCTACACCAAATTCCTGAATTACCATGAGCGACTTTTGCCACAGATTTTCTCAAATGGAATGGTCAGCATGGCTTGGTATTAGTAGACTCCTACTCAAATTGGTTTGAAATTCATCTACTTTATAACTTGACATCCAGCACTGTCATTACAAAACTGAAGAGACATTTTTCTGTCCATGGTAGTCCGCACAGTCATGTTTGACAATGATGCACAGTTTACCAGTCAGCAGTTCAAGAGATTTGCTGAGACGTGGAACTTTATTCATGCTACCAGTAGTCCTGAGTATTCACAAGCCAATGGTTTAGCTGAACATGCAGTTCAGAGTACAAAGCACTTGTTTTAGAAATCCAAGAGAGATGGTACCAATGTTTTCTTTAACTTACTCAATCTCAGAAACATTCCTCGAGACAACTTGCTTAGTTTACCTGCTCAGAGATTGATGTATAGACAGATTAGAACAACTGTTCCAATCAGAAAGCAATTCTTAGTACCATCCGCAAAAAATAACAGAGTGGTCAAGGCTCAATTTTCAAGAAAACATCAGTCACAAACGTTCTACTATGATACGACCAGTAAACCCCATAGACCATTACTATAAGGAGAAGTTGTGAGAATGCAAACATCCAAAGCATATGAAAAATGGGAATTGTGAAGAACATTTGTGAGGAACTGAGATCTTGCATCATACAATATGAAGGAATGGATTTCAGAAGGAATCATAGACGTGTTACCTGTCTCTGAACCAGTGATACAGCAGATTGCCTGTGCCTACAATTCTAATTCCTAGAGTGACTCAACTGTTAGAATTCAAAAGGACAATGTGCTTTCTTCAAACAACTTTTATGTAAACCCTAATGTTCCAGTTTTGAAACAGTCCCCAGAGACTGCCCCTGTTGCTAAACCCAGTAAGAATTTCTATGTTACTAGATCAGGAAGAATTTCCAAACCAAGTCATAAATACACAGCGACTTGGACTTGAAGTCAGTTTTGTTAGTTGAAATGTTAAAATAATGTCTAGCTCTTAAATATGTCTTTGTTCTTGAATTTGCAATGTCGAGCAAAATAAAAGAGGAAGAATATAGATCAGTGTGTATACTGAACCTAGTCAGCCACTGTAGCTAGATAGCACATGCATATAAGTAACTGAACATGTGTGAGATCAGTGCCATTTTGTGTAGTCAGCCAGTGTGAATGTAAGATGGATGGAGATGCACATGTGAGTGTATGAGAAGTAATGAGTCAGTCAGTAAGCATATGAAGTTCGAAGTATACAGACAAATTACAGCTTCGGTATGTGTTTGTATAATAAACAACTTAAACGCATTCCATGCCTCAGTGTCTCATTTGAGACAAGTGACAAATGGGACACTGGAATGGCTGTAGGATGTGGGAGATGCTGCATGAGTGTTGCTGTGTGTGTGGGAGGGTGGCTGCTGTGTGTGTGTGAGGGGGGTCCCAATCTATTACCCTGCCTAGGACCCCATTTGACCATGATCAAGCTCTGTTTGCATTCTACAGCATTTTCTGAAATATCATATTAAAAAGTATTTGACAAAAATATAAATATCTTGTCAATAGTAAATATTATTTTAAAAGGGACAAACCTCACAATTATGAGGAAAAGGTCTTCTTTACAGTGAGAATGAACTGCGCATTCTTTGTCTTTGCAAACCCATAATTATGTTTTTCTTAAAATTTTCACATCAGAAACATATTTCATAGCTTAGAAAATGTACAACCTAGATATGTAATATATGAGATCAATTGTGTCTAGCCATACTTGAACATAACATGTCAAGATTTTAAAGAAAAACAGAGGACATTCTGGTGAAGATTTGGGACAGACAGGAGGAAGGCAAGAGGAAAGAGGGCATCCAGCAAAGAGGTGAATGAAATATCTAAGAGAAGACCTGCAACAGTTGAGCATGACTGTCATAAAAGGTAGGAGAGTGGCACTGAATCAAGACATATGGTGACAGATGGAACCACACTCCAACTCCATGTAGAAAATGTGAAAAAGGAGGCTGTTGGTAATATCAGAATTACAGGAAAAACATGCTTATTTGTATAACTAACAATATAAACAACTCTAAATATTGCTTAAGACATTCACTTTACAATGCAATGATTAATGCCAATTGTCTTGAATATCCTTTAAGGTTTCACCTTTTTTCATAATTACTACCAGTCAATTAGCAATATCTTCAGCATAATGTACTTCTCATGGACAGTGATAATGCACTTGTCCATCTCCATCATGACATTCACACGACACTTTTTAATAACACATATCATGTGCTCAGTCGTGAAGATATCAGTGCAAGTATAAAAGAATACAGGTGGTAAAACGTGATTAATATCTGCACTGCAGGACCTGCTAGATTAATAATATTAGTGCCATTTTACTGCTTATCTCTTACACTTCCTTATTTTGCTCATTATTAATTCATAAGCCACTTAGTTAAGGGTCTCAGATCTAAAAAAACATGTCAGGGTGCAATAAAGAGCTGTGGTTGTTAAATGAAAGTAAACCAAAGTTGCTAAGGGCATTAATGAATGATC
>NC_056728.1:1739217698-1739235198 GCF_019279795.1 Protopterus annectens
CATCACTGAGATCAAAATTAAATGCTTCCCAAAACGACCACCTCAGTAGTCTCTCCATGTATGCACAGGTACTTCACCGACTCTAAAATGACACATTTCCCCCGGCAATTCCCTCAGTAGTTTGTCTATATATGCACAAGCACTAAATACAATAAACACATTTCTAAGTAAACTTAGTAATAGTATTTCATTATAAAATGTATGGCAGTACATATTCCTCTTTTTCCTTCCCCTCTCAGCTCCATATTCTCATGGTAAATTGCTGCTTATGGTGTAAGTTCCAGGCCATTTATGTGTTTAGTATTTAAATGAGTGCATTTTAGATTAATCTCTATGAATCCTACTGATATGCAAATGTGCAGTGCTCCTTATCTGTGTATTATGCCTTAAGCATAGTAAAGCTTTGTGATAGGGAGGCACATTTAACAAAATGCTCAAGCATTTTTGTAATCATCATGAACGACCATGAATTGCATAACCACACAATGCTGCTCTTTACAGATTGCAGCTACAAAAATACAAGGCCCTGGACTATAAATACCAGCCTAAAATTGCTTATACTGACTGTGTTATAGCAAAAATACAAAACACTACATTGTTATGCATGAAGAGTCAGTTTATTTGTTACTAGTTATTGTTTCATTCTTCTTTAACACTCTAACAAAAGGTGAATCAATAGGTTATGATCAGATGATAATGTTGTTTTTATAAACAATGCAAAGAAAAGATTGTCATTTCAGAGCTGTACTTTAGGGTGAATTGTCTACTGCCTATGTTGTTTTTCTTTCGGCTTTTCCCAGTTAGGGGTCACCACAGCAGAACTCCAGTCTGCTAATGATTGGCAGTCGATTTTTTTTATGGTGCCAAGGTGCCAGCCCGACGCCCAACCTTCAACAAAGGCACACTCATTCACACATGTCTTTTGAATGCCACTCAACCACAGGGAGGACATGCAGACTCCACACAGAAGGCACTCCAGCTGAGAATCAAATGGAAGAACCTCTTCCTGTGAGGTGACAATGCTACCGCTGCACCACCACAGCTGTCTATGATTAACATAAACTGAAATATTCACATAAATTATCCCATAGTCATCAACTACCAGGATCAGATTGACTTATTATTATTAATACTTTTGTTTGCTTGTTGAGGATTTATATGTTCACATCATTCCATCACAAGTCAAATGATTAGCTTTCCAGCAATGCAGCAGCTTTTTCCATAGCTCAGACAGCAGATACAGTGCCTGTGTTTGACTTGATACAGGACTAGTTAACCAGCCCTTACCGCATCTGTAATCTATTATAGCAATTATGTGTAATATCACGTGAGACAACAAGAACAAAGTTTATGAAAATCAATGAATCAGAAAGCAATTTCTGAAGAATGGTAAGTGCTTAAAAAAAAGAATACAACATCGTCAGAATAACAAACCTCAATGTTTAACTCAGAACACAGGCATTTCTCTGAAGACAAACCCTCTGATTTGTTATGAGATTTCTCATACATATAAGAAAACATCAAAAATATTTATCATTAGCAACAAAACACAGCAAGAAACCTGTTTCAAAGAAACTGCAGCAGATTTAGGAAATGGTTACACAGGGAGTTCAAAGAATAGGAAAAGTAGATGAAATACAGGGATCAAAATGAAAGCAACCCAGAATTTTAAGACTTTTTGAATATATGGCCTACATTTGACATATCTCATAATCTTCTGTGAGATACTGAGACCTGGAAAGTTATTTAAAAAAATTTGCTCTATACAAGTAACTATTGTAATTTTAGCCATTTCTGAATCTATTCCAAGATTTGAATCTAACAAATATGTGTGGCGACAACAAAGCTTTAGATCCCACTGCATCATTCTATGTTTTATAAAAGTTAATAACAGAGACAGGGAAGGGTGACAGCACAATAAATGTCTGTATGGCCTCTTGCACATAGGAAGTTATTTTTGCAAAGTTCACATATACTGCATTTGCAACACTGAAATAAAACATTCATAAAGAAATAGAGCATAACTTACTAAGATGTATTATTAATTTTCAATAGAAAGGTAGTGATGGATGGGATGTCGCGGATCATGAAGAGTCCATCAGGCATACTTTCTGTGATTTACAATCACTGTCAATTGGGCACCACTGGAAAGATGCCACTTTAAGTCATGAGATTTTCATACCACTAAGCAGACTCACATCAAACAATTAATGATGCCAGTCCTGCAATCAGGTTAGAAGCCAACAGGAGACAAACTTAGTCAATCATTTAAAAACTTTTAGTCAATCATTTTGGATGTTAACTGCCAACACCTGCCCTCTAAGCATAGCTACATATCAAAGGAAGTTGTCCACTAGTACTGCTGGAATAAGTTACCTAAATGAGCATGTTAACGCTCATTGCCACTGTTAGCAGTACATATGGAGAATGTAATATATATATATATATATATATATATATATATGCTGAACAGCCCCGTAACCAAAAGGAAATTGTCTTACAGTTTAAAATGGATGCAGTGCATGTAGTGAATGTAATATATACTAAACAGCTCTGTAACCAAAAGGAAACTGTCTTATAGTTTAAAATTGATGCTGTTCAAAAACACTGCCTAGAGGGAAACCCCTACACACAGGAGGCCTGATTAGCACATATTGTTTCATCAGTTTTTGTGTCATGGAGTCAGCATGCAAAAAGGTGTGCTGCTCCACAGAAGGTAATGCTGCTAGAATAATTGGGCAATCATGTCAATCTATTGACAGCTGTTTCTTTGACAGCTGATTGAAAACATTGTGCCGAAACACCTACCAGTGAACCATGGAAGCAATTTTGTTTTTGGCAAGTCCCCCTGCACCCACACTCCCCCCAAAAATTAGATCTTCTCCAAGGTTGCACAACAGTGGAGAAAATGGACCATGTTTTCAGTCTGTTGGCACTCAAAGAAATGGGTTTTGGTACATAAACTGGTTCTACTAACTGGGAGGTCTAGAACACTCTTTGTAATTGAATGAGTTAGAGCAATTTGATTGATAAGTACTATGGTACACTCTGTATTGTTCCAACAATGGCTCATGAATGAGGTAGACTCTTTGATGGAGATGGTATACAGCCCTACAAGAATCAGCCAGCTTTTGGATAGTGGAGGTAAAAAGGAGTCAGTAATTACTAAAGAACATGATGACTTGAAGCAATCTCTCCTTAGCCTGAACAAGCAAATAAGAGCACTAGTGAAATCCTCCAAAACAAACTTTGAGTCCAGACTGGCCACATCTACTAAAGACAATCATAAGGCCTTCTTGACATATGTCCACAATCTCAAAGGAAGCACTCAGATCTGCTGAAAACTGGTGGTCAAGGACACAACATACACAAATGCCTTAGATATAGCCAACCTGCTGGCAGACAGGTTCAGTGAAAACCTCACCCCTCTGTCCCCTTCCCAATCAGTAAATCAGGACACCCCCAGCACATGCCCCCTCCCCTTATCTCTAAGGAGCAAGTCATCACTGCCCTTTCAAAGGCAAAAAAATTAAAATTAACACTTTCTGAGGAAGAGAAATTGTGATTGGGAAAAGCAAGTGTTTCCTTTAAAAGAGAATGTGCAGGTGCAGATTTTGCAGAAAGCAGATTCAAGTTACATTTGTCAATATATGCATAAAACATTTGCCCACACAAACTGAATGACCATATAAGAAAAATATGAAAACTTTTTTTGACTCAGCAAGTAGAACATTAACTCAGACAATGTTGGGTTATCTGACCTGATTATTTTTAACAAGGCATACACTTTCACAGAAAAATGACTCAAACTAAACATTGAAATGAAAATAACAGTTAAAGAAATCAACTATTCAGACAGGTTTCACTCTTCCTAAAAGAGTTTCCTCTTTTCTTATTCTATAAAGTGTTATTTCCCCATTTTGTTGGCTGACAATAAAGCTTTCCCAGTTATGTGCATTCTTTCCCACATTCTGTTCCCCCATACCATGTATCCCCAGTAATGGTGAGTGCCGGCCAGGGGATACAATCATAGAGGCAGCCTCACTGATGTCCTATGTCCCTGACAGCATCTTGGCAGTATTGGCATATTTACTTAAGCCTAACCCCCTTCCTGGTAGGGGGAGGCAGATGATTCATATTACTGTAGGGGCCACAATGCTCCCCATAATGCAGGTGCTCACTCTTGAACACTTAAAAGGAGGGCTACCACTGATGCAGCCTGGTGACTAAGCATCTGCCTCTGGGTCTTCATTTTGTAATGCTGCCCCTCCTCCAAGGGATTATGGCATTGGATGGGCTTAGCCAACTCCCTCCATCCCAGGACAGACACACCCATTCTTCACTGCAAGCTTTGTCATACATCCGGCCACCCTATTACAGATATCAGCACTGCAGCAGACTCTATCACTTTCCTCTTTTAGGACAGGTGATCCAGCACCTACTCCTCATTCCCCCTTATCTGGCTGACTTGTGCAGTGCCTCACCTGCTGCTACCAGTCTAGATCATCGAAGTTAGGACTTTTGCCTCAGTGCCTTGATACCAGCATATACCTTTTACATTTGCCATTCTTATGGCTTTCCTTGTGTTGGCCTTTAGCCTGTAGCCATAGTATACTCAGCATTCTGTACTTTGTTCCCTAAGCTTCTCAGAATGGCTATGCATTGTAAGCTATTAGGGCAGGTCATTATCAGACCTAACAGATTTGGGTACTGCAAACAGTACAAACCTCTTATTTAGGGCTTGGATTGCTGTATAATCTGAGATCCCACATACTACACAAGCTGGAACACTGAATACTCCTCAGTCATTTAAAGCAAATAGTATCTGCTGTATACAAGTCTATAAAATTCCAGCTGAAGACTTGAAATGTAAGCAGACTACCCTTGGTAGCACAGACTTACATAAAGGTACTCGGTTGTTCTGCTGAGTCAAAATCAAGCTTTCAAAATCTTCTCTGTCATGTCATTTATGTTTGTGAACTGAATCTTCTCTCTAAGACATGCCATTTTCTTTGCAACCCAGGAGAGTAATTTATGAACTATTTCAATGTATCTTTTCTGCTGATTTTGAGATATTATGAATTTTATCTCTTTCAAAAGTATTTGTCATATGTTGAAATTATCTTTGCTTTAGATTTTTATATCTGCATCTATATCATCTTTATTTTTCTTACGTCATTTATTATTCATGCAAAACTCACTAACCTGCTCTAGTGATGTATGCTTTATTGTTTTTTTTTTGTTTTAGCATCTGTCTCTTTGTGTGTCAGGGCTCTGGGCACTACATACCCTGGTTCATAGGTTCATAGGTATATACTAGGCTAATGACCACTATGACCTTTATAAGCCTAACCATGCAACCCAAATATGGCCTTCAAATTATTGTGCCTTAGAGGTTATTTTAAAGGGTCTATGTTAGCTAGAGCATGATTTAATGGTTGCCTGTGTCCATCAGATATATAGGCCCAAGACCTGGGGTGAAATGTGCTTCACATGGATGGGAGTCAATTCCAGTGAATGGAAATTATCTGACACACATACCTGTCCCTCCAACATGTTCTGTTTATATTGTAAGTACAGTTTTATTTTATTTTATTTTTATTTGACATTTGTTTACTGGGAAAGTCCGACTGGACACAGATCCATTTTCAGCAGAGGCCTGGGGAGAAAAGCTCCAAAATACAAAGCACTGAAATACAATACAATATAATATAATATAATAAATGGGAGAATAGTGAGCATAGCATACATATCAGGTTACTGTGAAGTAGAAATTAACAAACAATAAAAGTTGGCAATTCATAAAGTACATAAATCAAATTAGAAAACAACTTTTTTTTTTTTGAAACACGAATACAGGTTTAGGGATAGGTGATATGAAGGATAGAATTAGGTAAGAATAAAGTGTGCTACTGTAGGATGTTTTGTTGAGGATGTTGTTTGAAGGATCAGGTGATGTTTGCAAGTGTTACAGAAGACATATATTAGTACTCTAAAGTAAATATCAACAAGCTTTCAAGTGAAAAACTGGTTTTAGTTTAAGTTCTTAGATCACATAGCTTTGATGCTGCTACTTCTGCAGGTATGTAAAAGGACCATCTGAGTGGGATATAAGGATGCCTTCTGTGCCAGGCATAGATCACCTCTCAGCAGTCGGTAGGAAACAGAATATAGAGAAAGGGCTTTGAGGCTATTTATATAGGGTACTGTGTTTACATTGTGTATTTGTTTTGTGAGGAATCTCTGCAGACATTCCAGTTATTGCATGTGCCTGGTCAGATATGTATGGGGCATTATACTTAATGATGGTTCTGATGATGGCCAAATACAGTGGCACAATGATCTCCCTGGACCTAGATGCCATACCTTAACTTATAAGTTGTGTAATATAGAATTACTTTCTTACTACCTTGGGTACATGGTGGTCAAAGGCCAGGTTAATGTCCACATGCGTCCATATGTCCCTGACTACTGGGTCTACTCTTAGGAGTGTTTTATCGATGAGGTAGTTTCCCTGAGTGGCTAACTTCTCAAAAGGTATTATTGTACATTTTCTTGGCATTGAGTTTTAAGCCATGGTTTTCTCACCAATCCTTTGTTTGCAGTAGGCCTATTTGTAAGATGTTATCATCTTGGGGGAGTTGTATGATTGCTCCTCATTTGCAATCATCTGAAAACTTGGTCATCCAGAGGCTCTTGATGTTGGCTTTGACTTCAGAGAAGATACCAAAGAAGAGCAGACCTAGCACAAAGCCCTGAGGAGCTCCTCCTGTGACCAGCCTCTTTGTGGAGGTGGTCTTTCCAAGCCTAACTTTGTGGGTCCTATCTATGAGCTATCTAGCTATCCAGTGTGTTACATAGGGTTTATGCCTAATTCCTTGAGTTTGTTTGCAGTGCCCAAGTGGAGTGTTGTATCATCATCATATACCTTACTCGGGTCAAGGTAGGCAGTACGCACTGTTTTGCTATTGTCCATTGCTTTGATCTCCTCAAAGAAATCATCCAGGTTTAGTAGGCATGACTTGTCTTTGACAAAACCAAACTGGCTGGGGTCCAGTATGTGAAGGTTTCCTATGCCATTGATTAATCATTTTCCTTAGCTGAAGATGTGGCCACACCACTGTACCACTTTAAAATGTCTCTCCCTCTGTTCTCCACAGGTTCAGTCAGCAGAGGCTTCCTTCCCAGTCAGACAATTTACTTTAATTTTTTTAAAGCGGTGGTTTTCACTCAGGCATTTTGACTCTGTGTTATTAAATGCTGCTTCTAATAATGAGCCTACACTGATTAATGCAAATTTCTTGACAATCATATAGATACAGAAATGTTCATGGTCGCATGCTCTTATCATCATTATTATTATTTTTTTGCAAAGCAGGATATTTTAACCACATGTAGCATATGTTATGACCTTTCTTTTGCTGTCTTGTACCTGACAAACAATTTCTCCAATACAAGCTGAAATTACATCTTGTTCTAAAGCTGTTTTGCTTCATCTGTCAAACTATGACATAATTTTCTCAGAGCCTTCTCTAACTGTTCAGGTACCTCTTGATATTTTTCAGACAATTCACATGGTATTTCTTTCTTCACAAGCTCTCAAAAAGCATAATGGGATGAAAAAAGTATAATGAGATAGTTCTAATGCCTTTTTAAATCTTTAACTTTCATTAGTCATTCCTAAAAGCTTCCTACTTTTCTGCCTTTTTTAGATGCTAAAAGGTCATATCAGGCATTTACTTTAAAATGGACAAGAGACATTCCCTTTCCTGAAAATATGAAACCATACAACTCAACTGCACTTTCTTTTTCAAATTCACATTTTCTCATTTCAAGGTGAGACCATATTGTCTCATACTATTAAACATGTTTCCTAATGGCCACAATGTTCTTTTTCTGTCTTCCCATAAATTAGTATATCAGCATTATAGTTCCTTATAATCTTTATGCCCAGTCTGATCTGCTGCATTACTTGTTGGAATATCTGTGTTGCAATGCTCACCTGCAAAAACAGTGTCCTGTAGCTCCTTACCCTATGTGTGTTAATGTAGGTTGTCAGTAACTATGGGTGGGAGCCAAAGACTAGCCCCGGATATCTTTTCCATTATGCTCAACTTTTGAAGTTTTTCTTTTTTATTTATCACTCTTTGAGAGTGGTGTCCTTGTCCGAAATCATGCTGCTTATTAGTAAGCAAGCTATGTATGCTAATAAGACTAATAAATCATTATTTTTTTAACTTTCTGTGAATTAGCACCTTTAAAATGGGATTATTTCAGCTTATTTCCAAATATGTAAAATATGAGACACTGTGAGGCTTCATATAATGATTTTTTTGCCTGGGTTAGTAATGAAAAAAATATAAAACATGAGAGGCTTCTAGGTAAAACTGTCATTTAAATTTGTGGCTTGCAATGAAATGTTGAAGCCATATTGTACTGCAATCATAAATATTTGGTCGCATTTCAATATTTTGAATGATGTGTAGGATGACAATGAATTCAGAAATTGCAGGGACAAGTTACATATTGTCCAGCTGCCTGAAAACATTGAATAGAAGACCTACATACAATTTATGGAAGAACAATTT
The DNA here is from genome assembly GCF_019279795.1 of Protopterus annectens. Classification (NCBI taxonomy): domain Eukaryota; kingdom Metazoa; phylum Chordata; order Ceratodontiformes; family Protopteridae; genus Protopterus; species Protopterus annectens. Next base: position 1,739,226,287 of record NC_056728.1, read on the forward strand.
GCATTTTAATGTCTAGTTGCCCTGTGAACATCTTCCTGCAAATTAAAAAAGAGCCCACACTATGGGTAAACCTGCAACAGAGAACAACAGACTTAGGGACCTAATATGCCAGATACATTCCTGTCAGGCATAGGTCTGTCTGTTACAGTGAGTGAGTGAATGAAATGACATCTGTTAACATTTTGGATCATACTGTTAGGCTGCAGGTGGACTTCTTCACTAAGGTATTGAGATACAGACAAAACTTGTCCCCCTGCTATGGAATATGCAACAAGATGTGGTGATAGTAAAGATACTATAAGATCAATCTTTAGTAATGTTGAAAAGCAAACACTATACCTTCTTCCAATATGAAGATTCAATTACATTCTTACAACATCATCAGGAAAAGTGAGATGAGCAGGAAGGAGGTATATAAGAAAATGGCATTCCAATAACAGTCTATAATATTTGAGGATGCAAAGCAGTCTTTATGCAAGACAGTCCAGTCAGGCTGAAAGATGTGTATGGGAAAACAAAGGTTCTGCAAAGCTCTAACAAGGTGGTGACACAAGTTCCTGGTCAGAGCAAGACTTGTGTCCCTACCTTGTGTCCAAGGAAAATCTGTAATGGGCAGAAACTCACAGTTGAGGCTACAGGCCTTATATCAATGAGATGCCTATGTGGCTCAGTGAGGGTAGGAACTGAACTAGGTCTCTAAGAATAGCCTAGATAAGCAGAAGGGGACAGTGATCATGGCCTGCACCTGAAATGATAGCTAAATAGGTGAGGGACTTGAAACCTCTCCATCCGAGAATTGGTTAGTTATTAAGAAACGGATATGCAATGAATCAGAATGGTGTATTGAAGGTTCTAGACCTAAATTTAGCCACATTAACTAAACACTAACAAAGGGGAAGGATTTTGAATTTCTATCAAGGGACAGCCTTGTGTGTCTTTTATTCTTCTGTCTGACCATGTGCCCTTGATCCTTTCCCCATTGTCTTGATACTAAAGTCCCCAGTGATAGATGCAGGAAATGAAGTTATGATTAGTTAATTTATTGTCATATTGAGATGACTGGGCTGAATTATGAAACATCAGGACACCATATTCCTGTCACCAAGGTTGGAAATTGGTGTGGGTGCATGAGTAGGAATGGGAACTAGGTATTTATCCTGCCTAAAGGTTAGACTGTTCTTTATTTTCAAACTGCTATTATTAATAGGTAAGGGTGGCCAAGACTGTCTAGCAGGTAGCATGCACTCAAATATTGGTACTTTTTCCATCATAATTTGTGACTATTATAATATAGTTTACTAGTCTAATTTAGTCATTCTTGATGTGAGAGTACTAAATGTTTAAATGTTTTTGCTTGACACAGTTTTTCTTTGTTACTTTAGTTTGTAGATTCCACTGTGATAAACTTTTGCATTTAATGGTGACATAATATTAATCATGTTATAGGTTTAATAATTCTGGTATATGTAAAGGCCTGTGTTTGATTCTGTCATACTGCCCCATGCTGCCAGCCCAGCTATCTGGAATTTTGTAAATAATTCTATGACATTTGTGAATATTGATATGATTTATACAGAACTGTATGTTATGCACTGAGCTTCAAGAATGCAACCACAGCATACCCTGCTGGAACATAGAAGATTAACGTGTAAAACTTAAGAATAGTTGAGGTTAAGTTACTTTATACCTGGGACATAAACAAAATATGTTATCTCTCTGTTTCAGTTCAGTAGCAAACACAAAGTTTTTTTGTATTGTCTTGGAGAGAAATAATTACTAGGTTTAAAATGTAAACAGTGTTTTATTGCTTTATGACTTTCAAGCAGCTGCACAGCTCTGAGAAATTTGTATTTCTCACACAATGATGTTAAATTCTTTTAGTTTCTGTTTTGCCCCGGAACTGAAATCAGGTGACAAAGAGTGATGTCATCCAAGCTGACCAGCAGTAATGTTTGATGTTAATTTAAGAATTGTCAAAGAGAGACACTGTGCATTTTGTATTTTGTCTTGGACCTAGCAAGAACATCCACTCATCATCATCATCTGCACTTGCCTGGCTGTAAGTAAGACTTAGGGCATAGTATCTCTTTTAGATATAGATAGGAATATAGTAAAGATTAGTTTAAATGTTGTTTGTATTTATTTGAGACTGTCCTGCAATGTTGTTATAAAACATTTCCTGTGATTTTGAACTCTGAAGTTACTGTGTTGATTGACTGAGTATTGTCTTGTTCTTTTATTATTATTTATTAAATATATTTAAACCTATCTTTGTGGCTGATATTTATGAGACATATTTAAGCTTTGAGAGTACTTGCATATGTATTTGGTGACACTGTACAGGCCAATCCTAATAGCCTGGCACTTGGTCAAAACTACCATTTGGATTATTAGTAACATTACACAGTAGGATTGGACACCCTTTGGTAAGCATCTAGAGTAGCTGATAAGAGTGGTTGGTGGCAGTGATAACTACCTTACAGTCTGGGCAGAAGGGGGCATAGCTAGTAAAACCTGTTCCAGCTTTTTCAAGGTGTGTATTTGTGTGTGTGTGTGTCAGCTACTTTGGCAGGTACACAAAGCACTGGTTGGATAGGAAGGGTCCTGGAGATCTTAGCTTGGCCACTCAGCTGAGATTTAAACCCTATAGCTGTGCCAGTGGGGAGTCTTATTGGGGATCTGGAGAAAGTGAGAGAAACCAACCCCAGACTGACTGGGGTCTTTGTGTGTTCTTAAGGGAAATTGCACTTTACTGTGTGTGCACTTGTCATCCTCCCAGTGTGTATGTCTCCTAGCTGCTGCTAGTGGGGAGGATTGAGGCTCCTTGATTACTGGGCCAGTGCAGGGGCATCACAGAAGCCATTTTTATGTTACATACTGCAGAGTTAAGATATCAATGGAGTGTGATGAAGGGTATATAGAATGCACATGGCGTATGATATCCTGGAGCCCATTAGTGAGATTTCAGCAAAAGAGAAAACATCCGTGCTATTTTTACACTCCTAGTAGTTTACTTGTTTGTGTTATTGTTTGCAGGGTTTTTTTGTATGGTGGTATTTGTGAAAAACTGAAAGACTGCCAGCCCAGCTAGATAGAATTTTGTAGATAAGTCTATGTCATTGTAAATATTAATATAATCTGCAAGCTGTTTTACAAATGTAAGAAAACTAAATGTATGAAAACCTGTGTTATATGTTCTGAACTTCAAAAATGTAACCACAGTGCACCCTGCTGGAAGAAAGCTGATAAAGTAAAGCATTTTATGACTGTTTGATCTCAAAGTTCAGAGACATGATGTCTGGATGAAGGAATTATTGCTATTGTCTTAGGACAAGAGTTAATTGCTAGATTTTACATGCATAATTTCTTTTATTGCTGTGGCTTCCTGGCCAGGTGCCATCATACTAAGAAATGTAAATTTAGAGTTTCTGGTAGCCTGGGAACCAGACCAGTGTCAAGAATGATGTAATATAAAATGCGACAGCAGTGATGTATTATCAATTTAAAAGATCTGAGAGAGAGAGATAGCATTTTGCATTTCTCTTCAGAACTGTCAACATCACTAGCACTTTCTTGCTCTGTATGTAAGTAGGATCTTAGACGTTAGTATTTCTCCTAGAAATAGATAGAAAAATAGTAAGATTAGAGTCGGTGTTTTCTATATTTATGTCAGACTATCGTACAGTATTGTTTTAAAGTTCCTGTGTCTGAAATCTTGACTAGCACTGTAAGCAAGCCCGGCACCACAGGACCCGGAAAATTAGTAACCAATGAAGCTGGAACACACTACGTGCTGAATACCAGAACAATGAAAGTTTAAAAAGAGAACTTTTATAAGAAACCGATATAAACCAAGTACTTTTGCTCAGGTAATACCGAGCTTTATCAAGGTGAAACAGGTACTGCTTCACTAGTAGGCTTTAAATAAACATCTTGAAGGTCACATGACCTCATTAATTAAATCAATAAAATGTTTAATAACCATTTTAAAAGACAAGCACATTAGCCTCAAACATTATTAATAAATTCCTTTCCTATAAGTAAAAATTTTTTTAAAAACAATTCTTATAAACAAGATGCTAGTTTAAAAATATAATCAGCACATAGTGTGTTCCAGCTTCATTGGTTACTAATTTTCCGGGTCCTGTGGTGCCAGGGTTGCTTACTCCTTTGGTTGGACTTGCTTTTTTTTTGGATTTATTGACTAGCACTGTGTTGAAATGAGAAGATTTGTCTTGCGTTTTTATTATTTATTATTAACTATTTTTAAACCTATCAACTGTGGCTGTTTTGTGCAGAGATAATTATTTAAACTCTAGAGTACTTGCATGTATTTAGTGATACTGTCCAAGCCACTCCAGTAGCCTTAAAAGTTCTGGTCATACTAATTAGATAACAATATTATTGCACAGTAAAATTGGACACCCTTTAGGAAGGGGGTCCAGGGAAGTAAATAGTGTGGGAAGAAATAGCCAGGTAATTGTTATGGCTAGGTTTGTATAGGCCCTAGGGCTGATAGCCTAGTACCAACCTATGAACCTATGAACCTATGAATGGCCTTATAGTAGCTGATTAGTTGGGGTTCTTGTGGCAGTGGATTACTACCTTATAGCATTGGTAGAAGGGGCATACCTAGTGATCCCGTGCCAGCCTTCTCCAGGAGCGTCTCTGTGTTTGTATATAAATCATATCTCAAAGTGTGTGTGTGTATGTGTGTGTGTGTGTGTGTGTGTGTGTGTGTGTGTGTGTGTGTGTGTGTGTGTGTGTGTGTGTGTACTACTTAGGCAGGGACATGAAGCACTGGTTGGACAGAGGGAGTGCTGGGAGGACTTGGCTTGGACCCCTGGCTAAGGATTCCCCTCTATAGCTGTGCCAAGGGGAGCCTTATTGGGGATCTTAAGAGAAAAGGAGAAACCAGCCCCAGACTGACTGTGTTCTCTGTTTGCTCTTAAGGGAAATTGCACTTTACTGTGTGTGTACTTGTTATCCTCCCAATGTGCACACCCATCACTGGTGTTAGTGGTGAGGATTGAGGCTCCTTGATTACAGGGCCACTGCATGGGTATCACATATTAATTGGTGGCAGTGGTGGGACATCCACATCGAATATTAATTGTTTGATTGTGGTGATATAACCACATCACATATTGGCTTACAGTGGTGAGGATAGTGAATTCCTGTAGCTTGTGCACAGTGATAACTGAAGGTGTTTTTGTACTCTAAATCAGCCATGCAGTGAATATTCAGAGTTCATATCACAATTGTTTTATTTATTTTGTTAGCTTAGTTAGTCAGGGAGAGCAGGCAAGCATGTCAGCAGAGGAGTATGGCAAGCTGACAAGGAGCCAGTTGGCTGAGATGTGCCAGGCTAAGGGACTGGTGCATTGAAACCTGACTAAGGCAGTCATAATTGCAGCTTTGGTCACAGCTGCATTAGAAAAAGCAATCAGGAGGATGGTCAGACTGGCCTTGGTGATGTACAGCACTTAGGGAATGGACAGCTCAGCCTTTCCGCAGAGGTCTTAAAAATCCATATTGAGCTAAAGAGACGTGAGTTGGCAGCCAGGCATTTCCAAATGGAAGCTGAGAAGAAGGAGAGGCAGAGTCAGCATGAAAAGGAGATGCTGATGCTTGCCAGAGTCATGGAGGTAATGGGGAAGGGAGCAACCGGACCCCAGAAGCACAAAAGGTCAGTAAACTTCTTCCGCAGTTTACAGAGGGGGGTCATTTTGATAGTTTCATTCATATGTTTGAGAGGGTATGTAAACAGTATGATGCTGACCAAAGGCACTGGGTACGGTTCCTGACCCCCTTTCTCCATGGTAAAGCTGTAACTGTGTTGTCTAAACTTTCTGAATGTGAATTATTTGATTATACTGCTATTAAGAATTGTCTGTTAGAATTTTTTAAGCTAACACCTGAAACTTATAGGTAAAAGTTTTGTAAGCATAGATGCAAGGCAAATGAAAGTGCGTGTGAATATATTGCTGAACTGAGCATTTATTTTCATAGGTGGGTGAGTGGATGTCTGGTCACCACTTTTGAAGGGCTGGCAGAACTTTTGGTGAGGGAACCAGGCCATAGCTCTTTGCCTGAGGACATGAGGATCTGGTTAGCTGATAAACAATGTGCTACTTCAGATGAGTTGGGGAAGAAGGGAGACCTATACCTAGCAAACAGGGCATCACTGCACAGGAAAGGAACACCCAGTAATGCTCATGAGTCTAAAGGAACCCATGGTGAGCAGTCCAGACAGCCTCAACAGAATTTGCTAGTAGCAGGAGAAGCCACTAGTCCAGGTATATGTCCAGGACCTAGGGTTAAATGTTTTGAATACAACCAGTTGGGCCATGTGGCATACAGATGTCCATGGAGGCAAGGTGGGGAAAAAGGGTGAGGGGAGCCAGTAAGTGGGAAGGACAAAATACCAACAGTAGGTTGTCTTGAGACAACAAAGTTCCCAAACTACCACCAGAGGTTATATCCTATCATAGTGAATGGCAAAGAGGCCATTGCTAAAAGAGACATAGCCTCTGACATAACCATTGTGAAGCCTGCAATGGTTACCTTTAGGAGGGACGCCATTCCAAATACTTTTGGCTAGGGTTCACCTTGACTGGGAGAGTGGAAAAGGAAGCCAGCAAGTCGGTGTGTTTGAGGATATCCCTGCAGATGTCCTGATAAGGAATGATTTTGATAATGCAGTACCATGTGCTCATGTAGTTACACACAGTCAGGCTTGGAGACAAGAATGTGGGTCTGGTAGCCTGGGGAGACAGACCACAGTCTTGCAGCCATGACTGGTGAGGTGGTTACTTCAGGGAGGGAGCTACACTGTAGCAGTGAGACTGAAGGTGAGCCACAGCTGCTTGTGGGTACTGATGGTCCCTTGGACAGAGTGACTGCAAGGGCAAAGCTGAGTAGTAGTACCCAGGCTGACAGTGAAGAACCACTGTCAGAGGACGCCAGACATCCTGTGGAAGGGTAGCTGGGAAGGGTTACAAAGAGAGAGTTGAGATAGGCTCAGCTCTCAGACCCTAAATTACAAGGTCTGAGGCAGGTTGCTAGTGAGGCACCTGATTCTCAAGGGAAGGGGAAATCTGTATACTGGGACAAAGGGTTACTGTATAAAGATTGGACCCCTGAGGGAGGGCTAGAACATGAGAGAGTACAGCAGTTGGTAGTGCCCAGAGCCTACCATCTGGTACTTCTAGTCAAAGCCCATGATATTCCCTTTGCAGGTCACATGGACATAAAACATACAAAGAGAAGTATTATGCAGACCTTCTATTGGCCTGGAATTTCCAGAGATGCAACAGGGTACTGCAAGTCCTGTGAGCAGAGCCAAAAGGTAGGCAAACAAGAGACAAGGTGAAAGCTCCTTTGATGTCTTTGCCTGTGATTGAGTAGCCATTTCAATGAGTAGCTATGGATATCGTGGGGCCTCTGAGTACCTTAAGTTCCACAGGGAAAACGTATATCCTAGTGGTAGTAGATTATGCTACAAGGTACCCTGAGGCAGTGGCGTTGTCCTCCAATGAAGCAGAAAAGGCAGCAAATTCTTTGAGATTTTCAACAGGGTAGGTTTCCCAAAAGAAATACTGACTGATAGTGGTGCCAATTTTATATCAGACCTGCTGGCTTGTCTGTGGAAGTACTGTGGGGTGAAGCACTTAAAGACCATCCCCTACCATCACCAGACTAATGGTCTTGTTCAGAGGTTAAACTCTAATATCAAGTCCATGCTATGGGCATTTGCAGGCCAGTTTAAGAGAGAGTGGGACAAATATTTGCCCCATCTGTTGTTTGCTTACAGAGAGGTTCCTCAAGAATCCATAGGTTTTTCACCTTTTGAATTGTTGTATGAGCATAGGGTGAGGGAACCTCTTGATTTAATTTGTGATGAGTGGGAAGGTGAGTGCGAATCTCACAAGGAGTCTGTTGTGGCATATGCCTTAATCCTCAGGACAAGGCTCGGGGAACTCATGGGCTTGGCTCAGGAGAACCTGGCAGAAGCCCACCAACAGAAAAAAGGCCTAGTATGACAAGAATGCTTGAGCTAGAGAGCAGGTAATGGTTCCCATTCCTGTCAGACGCAACAAGCTGCAAGCAGCTTGGGAGTGACCCTACAAGGTGGTTAGGAAGGTCAATGATGTTAACTACATGGTAGAACTGCTAGGCAGGAGCACAAATTTTTACATTGTTAACATGACAAAACCTTATCATGATAGTGAGGCCCTTTTGCTGAGCATTTGCAGTGGATTGCAGGAGGAGTCTGAGAGAGATCTTGTGACTGATCTCCACAGGCTTGGGCTGACACCTCAGTGGAAGGGGTAGCAATGTCCCAGCAGCTATCTCTTACCCAGGTTTGAGAAATCTGAGCAGTGTTACAGAAGTTTGGGGACATGTTCACTGGGAAACCAGGGTGCACCCACCTGGTACAGCACCAGGTGAATACAGGACCCCCCGAAGGCCTATTAGGCAGGCCCCTTACAGGGTGCCTGAGAGAGTCAAACAGACTCTGAGGGAGGAGATACAGGAAATGTTGGAACTAAGGGTAATTCAAGAGTCCAACAATCCCTGGGCCTCCCCAGTGGTGCTGGTGCCAAAGAAGGTTGACAGCACCAGGTTCTGTGTGGACTACAGGAAATTAGATAGTCACACAGAGTCAGATGCTTACCCCATTAGTAGGACAGATGAAGCCTTAGAGCAGCTGGTTGGGGCTAAGTATCTTACCACTATCGATCTTACCAAGGGTTACTGGCAGGTGCCCTTGACTCTCAGTACTAGAGAGAGAGGTCAGCCTTTGTGATTCTTTTGGCTTGTATGAGTTCACAAAGATGCCCTTTGGGATGAAAAATGCTCCAGCAACTTTCCAAAGGCTGGTAGATCATGTCCTAGCAGGAGCAGGA
>NC_056728.1:1739240198-1739277698 GCF_019279795.1 Protopterus annectens
AGAAAGATGTTTATGGAGTAGGAGTAATTAATAAGTTGACATTATGTGAAAATGAGAACTTGACTGCGGAAGTGATGAGGTTCAATGGAATAAAAAGTTAGGCAGTGCTGAAGTTTGAGCAAAGAGGAATGGGATTGTTTTACAGACTAGCTCAGGATCAGAAAGACGTGATGAATGGTTTCTGATATGGTGAGCTGTATGAGGAGAGGTGATGCTATGGCGATATTGTGGGAGGGGTCAATTCAATCCAACCACAGATGAGACAGTAGATTGGATGGGGTTCCTATCACATAGTCAAACTTGTACAAGTTAGAACCCCATTTGGTCGAGACCATAAGTTTGAACTTGTACAAGCTCGAGCATTTAAATGGAAATCTCAGTAAGGGGAGATTTCCATTCATTTCAATGTGATGTGATCTCAGAGTTGGTATATTTAGGTAGCTGGGGGTGTGGGGCATGCAGGGGGGCTTCCCCCACTTACAACAGTTTATTTTGTTTTTACTTCTTTTTGTTTTTATCATTAGTCGAAGTTTTGTAACTTTGAATGGAATGGTTCGAACATTCTGTGTTCGAAGTTATAAAACTTCGACTATGTGATATAGACCCAATTGGATGTTTGGGATGGGTAAATGCCTTCATAGATGTCAACTGCACTTATGACAAGAATTAGAGGATAGTGGTTCAGTGAATAAGTAGATGGTTAAAAAAGGGGACTATGGAAGGAAGCACCTTCTCTGGAGACACCATGCATCAAGCTAGCCAGACATGTTCAGGTTTGATTGATTTGGTTTCATAGTGAAGAATGCTGTTTTAGAGATGTGTATTTCAGATCATGCCTCCATTATGTTGAACTGGCTAAGGGAATGGAAAGGTCATCCAGATGGCAAAGGAATGCCCCTGAGTGGAGAGAGGTAGACTGGGCATGATGGCTTCAGGATATGATAGAGTCAGTATTAAGAATCAATGCTATCTAAAGGAGATTAGAGGGCTGCTCTAAAAGAATGTCTAAAGCTGGGAAATTATGGGACAGAGTGTTAGGAAGAGAATGCAGAAAGACGCAGTACCTGGAGAACCAGAAAGAGAATTGCTGTAAGTCCAGGACAGGTTACAATCTGCATGGTGGAGTAAGTTGGATAAAATAAGGGAACAGTGACTTAAAGACTGGCTTAAGGAGTTGAGCTAAGCTGTACTACAGGTGGACATAAGACAGGGAAGAGATGGATGCTGGACTTTAGGAGATGATGCTAAACTGAGTGTTGATGAGCTTAAAGAGTTTGTCAGTTATTTTATATTATTTGGTGTAGTACATAAAGATGTGAAACATTTTTGTGATAGCAGAAATGTTTTTAAGATTTTGGAAGACTTCTATCAGTAGGGCAGCCACAGTGGTGTAGCAGTTACAGTTGTCGCCTCACAGCCAGAGGTTCTCCGGTTCTATCCTCAGCTGGGGTGCCTTCTGTGCGGAGTCTGCATGTCCTCGCTATGGTCATGTGGGTTTTCTCTGGGTGCTCTGGTTTCCTCCCACATCCCAAAGACATGTTGTAGGTGGATTGGACACTCTAAATTGGCCCTAGGTGTGAGTGCGTACATGTGCCCTCCGTGGAAGGTTGGGTGCCAGGCTGGCAACTCGGCACTGTAAAACTCTACTGCCAATCATGAGCAGACAGGTGTGGCGACCCCTAACCAGGAAATGCCAGAAGAAGAAGGAAGATGTCTATCAGTATTATGCAATGAACTGGCAGCAGAGCACTAACAGAATGATCAAAGGGGTGCTAAGCATTTGAGAGATAGTCCTGGCCCAGATAAAAACAAAAGCACATGAACCAAACATTGTAGACTTTTATACATCTGTATAGCTTCAAAAGGCTTCGCAAGTGGGGCAGGTGCAAAGAACCAAAAAAACAAATTGCAATTCAAAAAATAGGTTCAGCACCAAAAGAGTGAAATACAGGGTTTAGTTAAAGAAAAATCAAAGTGGATTTGTTGAACAAACTCAAAAAGATAAGTAGTATCCGCTCGCCAGATCAGCCAACAGTCATCCAGGTATCACCGTCAAATATCCATATCATTCAGAGAACACCATCAGGTTTGCACAACATATGGCATATACATGCCATTAGAAATACCATCAAGCAAAAATTGGAATATCCTTTTGGCTAATGAGGAATTATCTAATATCCTCACTGAGCAATGCAAATTTTCATATCGCAGAGGTAAAACATTAGGATCTTATTTTAACCACTATAAATCTAAAATGCAACAGCATCCTAGGTAAGAACAATTAACCATCACAGGGGATAAACTGGTGGGTTCATTTTCTTGTGGACATTGCTCCTTTTGTAAATATATGTATAAATCCAAGGAATTTTCTAGCAAAAATATGAAATCTGTGTATAAAATCAGACATTTTGCCAGTTGCGGGACGGATTGGGTGGTCTATTTGGCCACCTGTTCCTGTTCCACATTTTATGTTGGCCAAACATCTAGGACCTTTAGAATTAGAATGTCAGAACATATGGGGGACATTCGGAATAAACGTTTGACAAATGCATTTTAGACACATGTTTGTATACACAAATCAGCCGTGTTTCATTTTTGCATCATTGACAAAATATGGGGTGATAGATCACAAAAACAGGGTTGGCACAGCATATTGAATGACATGGAAAAGAGATGGATAATTAATTTAGGGGCTCTGTTTATACCAGATCTTAATGATCATTTGTGAAGACATTAAGGACAAGCTGGTATATCTTTTTATGCTCGTTATTTATTTTTTAATGTGAATAACTATATACTTTTTAATGCTATACAGGGTCTCTTTATTGTTTCCACACATCCTTATATGGTCAAATGTCTGTGCCTTTAAATGACTATTGTGTGCTTAATTCTTTAATTAATTAATTATCTAATGAATGCTGGCAGTATAAATTAGTATGGTGGAATGGTAAATCACTGATGAAGGCCGAATCGCCAAAACCAGTTTGATTTTTCTTTAAATAAACCCTGAATTTCACTCTTTTGGTGCTGAACCCATTTTTTGAATTGCTGTTGTATACATCTGTAACAGAACAGAAGGCAAGCAACTTTATAGATGTGTTTAATAGGCTCATGGAAGGAAAGCCTATTCCACCATTTTGGAGGGAGGCCTTCATAACTGTACTCCTAGAAGGAAATGCAAAGAAGAAGACTCCAGCAAACTGTATATCTTTCTACATTATAATTATAGATGTCAAGGTCTGTGTCAGACTCTTTGCAACAAGAAGGTCATGTTTCACATCATTACAGAGAATTAGGCAGGCTTTGTAAAAGGTAATTATTAAGAAGGTTACTGCTGCCTACTGCTAAATGTCTTGGGAAAGTGGATACTAACAGGGTGACAACTGTTTGGGCAATCTTCTTTGGTATTAATAAAGCATTATATATGGTCCAGTGGAGTTTTATGTTGAGGTTAACTAAAGAAAAGTTTTATTATTTGGGTGTGTGCTCCATATTGACAGTTGTCTTTATCAGTAACTGCCAGTGGATGTGGGGGTTACAATGAAATATGGGTGGGTAGAGGGATGAGGCAAAGATCCTCGTTAGCCCCTTCTATTCTTATTAGTGACTACGATTTTGGTGAAGCAGGTGCAGGGGAAATCTGAGGAGGACAAATGCAAGAAGCACAATGCAATTCTTCAAAGACATCAGCTTATTTCCCACCAGCTTAGGCTACTATGTCCAAATATGATTATGGGTCTCCCAGGTGTAGTCTAAATTGATAGGGAGTGTGGAGATGCATCATGTCTTCAGTGCTATGCCAAGAAGTCAATAGTCATTCCCACCCATAGTGCCATATTGAGATATGTTGAGTTAATCAGTAATCTAGGAAGTGGAGCTAAATGTTTGAGCTTGGGGGTGCATACCAGTTCTTTGTGAAGATCTAGAAACTGACAGTGAAAAACGTCATGGGCATGTTGTACAGATGGATAGACAGAGTGAGATTGATGTTAGGAAAGGTAAAGTCTTACATGAATAATGATTTATCCCCATATTCTGCATACTGCCAGTCACATCTACACAAGTCCATACTGGGAGAGATTAAAAAAGAGACAGTCAATCAATCTATCTATCTATCTATCTATCTATCTATCTATCTATCTATCTATCTATCTATCTATCTATCTATTTATCTGTCTATCATTATGAATGAAGTGGAAGGAAATTTGATCCACCTGGCTCAGGAAGGAGGCTCATTCTGCATAAGGGGTTGGGGCCTACCTCACATTTTTGACACTATGTCACTATGTGATGGAAATAAATTTGATGGCATTTTTTAGAGCTTAGACAAACAATCCACTTAGATGGACATCTTGGATAAAAAGAAGGATCGGGGAGGAAATGGACAAAGTGCTTAAGAAGTGCAGCGAGTGGCAGAAAAGATCTTAGAAGATTGACTAAGGTGGAAGTGGACTTCATGGACTGGCTAAGGAAGCTGAGAGAAAGGGGGGGGTGTTACAAATTAGGGTAGCAGAGTATTGAGGGCAAAATGGGAAATGACAAATATAGAAAGATTGAGTGCCAAAGGGGGTCAGCAGCTTATGTCTTCTGTAAAGGTGTTGACTGAGCTGAATATCCTAAAAAACTGATGCTAAGAGTTCAGAAGGATAAAAGATGGATATTAATGGAAGAGAACAGACAAATGTTGGGGTAATGGAGGATAGCAGTAGCTGGTCCTGTTGGAGCTAGATGGAAGAGTGGTACCTGGTGCTCAATGATACAGCAAAAGCCCTGTGATGGAGTACCTGGGGTACTAGGGAATAGTAATTGCTGTGTTTGTTGGAGCCAGTTGCCACCTCACACATACTAATGGCAAACTGCAGCACTCGTAGGTTGCAGATGGTGCCACATTACTGAAGCTGTTACTCTTACTGACTGCTAACCCAGTAATTTCAGCATGCTTTACCCTTTATGTAGTCAAGCACACAGTCATATGTAATTACCTGCAGATATGACAACAAATTGTAATTCTGTTCTATTCAAATGCATTTGCATATCATTAGGACACCATTTTCTCTACCTGGTATAACTTGCATGGCATTACATGGTAATTTGCATATTCATGTTGCTGCACACTTGTGCTCCCTGCCCAGTAGTGCAATGCTGGAAAATGAATTGCTGCACATTTCCAGCACAAGTGTGCATACACTACATACTATGCTATTTTTGTATGAATCCTTCCCACCCTGTGAATTCTGTGACAAAGACAAGGTAATAAAAATCCTGAGAGTAGACATTTGTGACTCCAGTAGTATAAGGAAGAAGGCATTTTTACAGTCAGATATAATATTCTAGAAAATTGTACTCACAAGGTCATGAAGAATGCTAGGAATATAAGCCAAGAGGACAGAAAATGTAAAATGAGGAGTAACAAACTAGACGATATGAATAAACTTGGGATAATGAAAAGAATGTGCCCAGTGCAGTATATTGTAGCACTTCGCAAATGTAAGTAATGAACCCTTGGGGATGTACGTAACCTTCTTACTGTGTGCAAAGACAAACTGCAGAGTTTTATACAAAAAGGGTGTTTTTTTAATTTAATTTTGTTAGTTAAGACGATCCCTTGAAAATTTTCTTGGAAGCTGAGAACTCCTGCCATGATATCATGAAAAGCTGAATTCACAATGTCTCACTACCTAAATTAAAGTGTATGCTTCTTACATTTCCATGCTAAATGCAGCAACAGGAGAATCTTATGTTGTAATAATCCACGTTGTTAGCTATGACTCATAGGTGGAACACCTCACATTGAAACAGACATAGCTGTAGTGTTCAGTTATGGGCTGGATATCATAACTGTCAACCATACCAAATTCCTCTGTATTTACCGGTTTTGAGGGCAAAATAATTGGAGTGCCATGAATTTCTAAGTGGCCCCTTTAATTCCTGATTTTTTTTACTTTTTTTTTTTTTAATCTGTGACTTTAAATTTATGTTGATGTCACCACACATCGCCAGGGTACAGGGGTGTGCATGATGACATCAGCTTTGTGAGGCAGCAGTGCCTGACTGCCTGTCTCTGACTCTAGGATGTGAAATTGGTGGAAGATTTAAAAAAAAAAAAAAAAAAAAAAAAAAATTCAGTTGTTAAGAGCTGCCACCTGCCAGGAGGGAACTAGGCAGGTTGCCATCGGGAGTGAGTACTGGGGGTAGACTTGCTGACAGGACTTCCTTTCATATCCCGATTGCGGGAAATTTGAGTTTGATGGTTAGAGACTGTTGTGCAATAAACCAAGAGAAGAATTACAGGAGTGCAGCTGGCCATGAGAATGTAGCAGCACAACTGTTACTTGCATGTTGCTTTTTGGGATTACTCTTACAGCCGTGTCATCCTTCACAAATTACGCCATGAAACAGAACTGGGGATGGGTGCTTGATGGAAAGCAATGTGAATAATGATGACGGTATCTTTTAGCTTTGTTGGCAGAGGTGGTTTTCTAGTCACCATGTGGTGTGGAAACTAGTTAGTTAAGGGAGGGTGTGGTGAAACTGGGATAGAAGGTGAACAGATTGAGAATAAGAAATGATGAAATAAAGTGTGAATACCGAACAGTGCTGTTGAAGTGTTGAGTCAAGCTTGTAAAACGTGTCTGCTGCACCTAGTCCTCACATTACACAAAACTGGTAGGTTATAGCTGCTTTGGATTAAAGTATCAGAGTAGTGATTGTTGACGTAGTTGTTATTTCAAGTTATACTTGATTATATATTTCACACATTTGATTTCCTTTATCTGCCTGTATATGCGGTAAAGGATTTTTGCAGCTTTTTATTCTACACTGTAATAGAAGGCATATTTTTCAGTTTCCTTTCCCTTCAGAATATACATTGTATATGTGAGTATAATATTGTGTTCATTTGGTTTGTTTACCAGCTGAGAGAGAAACTCTTGTGAATTCTTCTTTTTGACTGATACCTCTTCTCTCACCATACACACGCTTGTAGTAGCTGTCTGCTGTTGGCAGATAAGTTGATGTGTAATTGCTTCCTTTCAGTTTGCTTTACTGCTGACAGTGTAATTCCGGGCCACATCACTAATATAAGTGACCTGCATTTTCTTTACAGCTGGCCGGAACTGAATGCGATGTATTTTGTTAATGGATTTAGTTTTTTTTCCTCTTGTTAAACTTGCTGCATAGCATGTACCAAATCTTTACTTAGTGTGCATGTATGTTACCAATGCACAGAATTTATAACATGTCTGACTTTATTTACCAGTGGAGCATTCCAATTACCTTACTTTATCTCAGTTCCAGCATGCTGTATTTACAGTAGATGGCAAAGACTGTACTAATCACAGTATGCCTATTTCATGCCATGTACCTGCCTTGTGCAGTAATTGCGTGGTCATCACTTGACAGCCCAGTAGGGACACATTTTAAATATTGCTCCTGTAAACTCCAATAGTTACTAGAATAACAGGTTTTGCTTTATTATATATTTTCTGAGGGATACAAAGTCTGAAGTTTTATTTATTATTTAGTGCCTTCAGTCTTCATTTTGGTATCCGACAATTCCACCTGAGTGAGCAGAGTTACATTATTATGTATGCAAGTGTTATGTTAATCAGCATCCCGATTTTTGGCCAGTTGTACTTACTTTCATGGGCCTTTGACCAGATTTTTGATGTTTTCAATTTGAGAGTTACGGCTGGATTACAGAACGTTTTACAGTGATTCATAGCACTATGCTGCATCATAGCTGTGAATGTTTTAATGAGATGAAAATCTAACAAGATCTTTGTTCAAGTGTATATATATATATATATATATATATATATATATATATATATATATATATATATATATATATATATATAAATGAAGCATTGCACATACAAATTATGATTGTATGAGGCATGAAAACAATTCTGAAAACTTGCAGCAAAGTTAAAGTTGAAGTATAAAACGATCAATCATTTCATAGGATTCTTTCTGCCCAGTAGTGTGAGACACTTACAATAAACTAGGTAGGTAGTTCACAGAGCTGTAACAAGACAGTTTTGTGCCCGGTATTACACATATCCAAGTTTGATCCTCCTTTGCCCCATTGCTAGCCTCATTGCAGGATGCACCCTATCCTCATATGACTCACATCACTAACCTCATAATGGCCATATCCACTAATCCATTCTCCCCTAGAAATAATTGTATCAATATGCAGAATGGAATTTTTCTTTATCTATCATGGAAGTAAACATCACAAAAAAATGAAGCAGAAGGAGAAATGGTTTAAAGTTGATGCATTAGTGGAAGTACAAAGCTAGAGATAAATGCATTGTCTAATTTTATGCTAGATTATCAAAGACGTTGTGGCAGGCAGATTCGCTTCCCCTCCTTCACATTCACATTAAATATTAAAATAAAAGATTTCCACAGCACCAAACTTTCCTCTAAAACAAGAGAGTTGGATCATAGTAACAGCAACTGTTTTGCTTATTGCCTCAGCTATTATAAGAAGCGGGAGCAAGTATAAAATCTGACACTGCTCTGTAATCAGAGAATGCTGTGTCAAGAAATCTATATAACGTAAAATTAGGTACAGAACTTGTTCTTAATGAACATTTGCCCAATAAGATTGTAAAACAAAATAAATAAATTGTCTATGATACATTAGACAACTCACAAAAAGAACAGGAACAGCCTACTAATCGTATCCATTAAATTTAAAAATAATTCTTCATGCATCTTCCATCTCTTTCTCCACCCACTAGAACACTCACATATATGTACACACATGCACGAACTCACACATACACACACACACACACACACACACGCACACACACGCACACACACACACACACACACACACACACACACACACACACACACACACACACACACATATATATATATATTTTGTGTGTCTGTGTGTGTGTGTGTGTGTGTGTATGTGTGTGTGTGTGTGTGTGTGTGTGTGTGCGTGTGTGTGTGTGTGTGTGTGTGTGTGTGTGTGTGTGTGTGTGTGTGTGTGTGTATTATCACAGTCTTGAAAGTCATAACTTCAAGTCCATAACATCAAAAGACCAAAACACAAAGAATAAAATATCAAATTCCTTCACTTGCCACCTGCAGGACCCATGTTAGCACTTATTTTTGGGATTAAACTCCTGCAGGTCCCATGTTAGCAGTCACACACCTACATATGCGGAGGTCCTCCACATAAACATACACAAACGAAGGAGACCTCCGAATCAAAAACACATGCAATCTTCACAGCCCTCCACACCAAATACCATGCATATTTCACACACCTGTGCCTCACAGCTACTAAGACTTCACCATGCCAACCATAAGCCCAACATATTAGTCATAGGAGACTCCATTGTGAGACACACAGATGTGCCTCTCACCAGGCTGGCACGGTTAGTTGTCTGTCAGGTGCCAGAGTCCATCATATCATATATGCACTCAAGTCTGTCAACAACAGGTACTGTTATGACTCTGTCATAGTCCATGTTGGTGTGAGTGACTTGAGATGTACCTCTCTGGACTATATGAAGTGAAACATGATTGAGCTCACTGATTATATGTCCCAGGTAGGTATGTCCTAGCCTTAAGCAGCATTCTACCATCACCTAGAATGATGCCTCAATACAAACAGAAAATTATTGACTTTAACATTTGGCTTAGTTTCTGGTGTCATTCCAGGGGGATCCAGTACCTGACAGATATGCTCACCAGACCACAATGCTTTGCCAGAGATGGCCTGCATCTGTCTCACCTGGAGTTCAGGCATCTGACAAAGGATCTTGCCTCTGCTATAGTGCCTTTTTTAGGAAAAGTGATGAGGTTAAAACTACCAACCTAAAAATGTCAACAAAACACAAATTAAAGGTCATGCTGTTAATTCTAGGAGTCTAAACATGAAATTGCACTCATTGCAAGCATTCCTAACCCTGGAAAATGCTGACATCTGTGCAGTCATGAAAACCTGCTTCAAAGCTGCAGACAGCCTAAAGCCTTACCTGGTTTACTCTTCCTATCATACATTCAGACCCCAAACTGTGGGCAGTAAAGCCAAAAGAGGTAGAGTTTCAATATACATTAAAGACACACACCACCAGGCTGGTCAAACAGTATGATGCACAGGAGACACTCCAGGTGCTGTTAACCATTGACAGGACCCCTATTCAAATCATAGCTAGCTAAGGCCCCTAAATCTGACTCAAGATGCCCAGTCCACCTATTTGGACCTGTTCGAATCTATCAAGATTCAACCCTTTACCATGCCCCTGGGTGACTTTAACTTCCCAAACATAGACTGGAAAAACTACTAATGCCAGAACACAAATGCCCAAGATTCCTTGATTTCGTTAATGCAAATGCCTTGGAATAGCTAGTCAATACCCCCACAAGATGTGATAATATCTTATACTTGTTCTTAACCAACATGAGTAACTACGGCAGCATGCCTATAGCATCAGCCTCCCTGGTAAGATCCAACCACAAAATGGTCACTTTTGAAGTCACCATCTCCCCCAAACCCTCTCTAGTTAGGACCAGACATAAAAACTTCCCCAAACCTGATTACAGCCTCCTGAGGGAGCAGCTTCACAGCCCCCTCCCCCTCTGTAGGAAATGGCAGCAATATCCAAAACTACACCAAAGCACTATAAGAGCATTTATATAGATGCATGGAATCAGGAATGCCCGACAGGACTAAATCATCCTCCGCAAGGAAGAGTAAACCTGTCTGGTGGACATCTGCAATAAATAAACTCTATAACAAAAGGAAAAAAAGTGCTGTCCAAGACCAAGAAGGCACAGGTTGCCAAGTGGAAGCAATGTTTCCTTAGCCTGACCAAGCAAATAAGAGCACTAGTGAAATCCCCCAAAGAAAGCTTCAAGTCCAAATTGGCTACATCTACTAGAGACGATCATAAATCCTTCTTCACACAAGTCCACAACCTCAAAGGAAGCACCCAGATCTGTTCAGAACTGGTGGTCAAGGAGACCACATATACAAATGCTGTAGATATAGCAAACTTGCTGACTGACAGATTCAGTGAAAACTTTACCCCTCTGTCCCCCCATCAGTAAATCAGGACATTCCCAGTACCTGACTCCTTCCCTTTATATCTAAGGAACAGGTCACTACTGCTCTCTCAAAGGCAAAAAATACAGCCTCCATGGGACCTGATAACATCCCATGCTGCATCCTATGTCAATTCCGGCAGGAGCTTGCAGCACCATTAGGTACCCTATTCAACCTAAGCCTGAGTACTGGCTTCATTCCAACTAAGTGGTGGATGGCCACTGTCATCCCTTTACACAAAGGTGGAGAATCCACCGATCCAGAAAATTATAGACCCATCAGCCTAACTATGTGATCCCACACAGTTTGGCTTTGTCAAGGGGAGGTCATGTCTGCTAAATTTGGTTGACTTCTTTGAGACAGTCACCAAAGCCATGGACAAGGGGAAGATGGTGCACACTGCCTACCTTGACCTGGCCAGAGCCTTTGACACTATTCCCCACCCAGGCATAATAGATAAACTCTCTCAACTGGGCATCAATCCATATGCTACCAGATGGCTAGTAAACTGGCTCACTTATAGAACCCACGTAGTCAAAATAGTGGAAGCCACCTCAAGCAGTAGACCCATAACATGTGGCATACCCCAGGGTTTAGTCTTGGGGCCTCTGTTATTTGGGATATAGTTTTCTGAGGTGCAAGACAAAACTGCTGGGCTATGGCAGCGCAGGTTTGCAGACGATTGCAAGCTGGGTGCTGTCATCAGTTCCCCTAGTGATGTGGACATCCTCCAAGAGGGTCTCACTCAGAAAAATGACTGTTGCCAGAAACATGGCCTCAAGCTGAATACCAAAAAATGCATCATTATCCCCTTTGGGGAGAGTGATACCCCCACAAATTATCACATTAATAACGTCCTAAGCATGCAATCAGTCATGAGGGATTTGGGCACCCAGGTTGATAGCAACTTGACTTACGACCACCATGGCCACCACCTTGTACGGAAAGCCTTCTACATGACCCACCTCATAAGTAAGGGTATCTTGTCCAGGAACATGGAGGTCATAACATCCCTGTATTCTTCCCTTATAAGGCTGATTATTGAGTACAATGCCCCTTTTGGCATGTACCTCGTAAAGCACATGCAGCAGTTGGAGACACCACAGAGGTTCCTCACCAGGAGAATCAAGGGCCTCAAACATCTACCATACACAGATAGGCTAAAAGCCCTATCCATCTACTCAGTTTCATACAGACTCCTCAGAGGTTGCCTCTGTCTGGCATACAAGGTGATCATGGACCCCACTTTGATGGGACTGCTGCATATCCACTAGTTAAGCTCCACTCGAGTAACCCACATGCTCGGCCTCAACCTGGTCTGTGACATCAACATAACCTTTTGGCAGAATAGATTTGTGTCCCAGAGACTCCCCCATCTATGGAAATGACTGCCTCTCCACATCAAGCAGAGTACCTCTTTACCCATTTTTAAGTGCAACCTGAATAACTGGATGGGAAACAGAATATATACCCCTGGGATTCTAGCTGTGTCCCTGCTGGACAGGGGCATTGGGTACTGATTTGTCTAAGCATGAGCTAAATTCTTGGCTACGCTTATAAGGGCCTCAAGGCCAATAGCCTAGTAACCTCCTATGATCCTATGATCCTATAGTGCTCTGAAAGGATAGGCTGTTCATTAATTTTGTGTGTTTTTTGTTACTATATACTTTTTTAAACTTTGATATAAAAGTGTTTTTCTGCCTCATGTTTCAGTCTTGTAACATGTAATTGTTGTTAGCAGATGTTAACTGGAAATGCCACAGAAATACCTCACAAAAAGGATTACTGGCCTCAAACAGATGCCCTACGCAGACCGTCTCAAAAAAACTACAGCTTTACTCGTTCGCATATTGCCTACTCAGAGGTGATCTCTGCCCAACATACAAAGCTATGTCAAACCCAGAGCTGTTGGACATGCTCCACTTAAAGAAATCCCAATCCCTCCGAGCTACACCCTCTAGGGACCTAAACCTTGTCACCACAATAAACAGAACATGCCGGAGGGATAGATTCCTTTCCCAGAGACTTCCCATACTCTGGAATAAACTACCTGTCTATATCAAACAAAGCTCCTCATTAGCACTCTTCAAGAAAAATCTTGATGATTGGATGGGAAATAGGAAATTCACCCCAGGGATCACCTCTGTGGCTATGCTCAACAGTGGCACAGGAAAATAATTTTCTTGGGTGGCAAAAGCCAGGGTACCTTTTTGGCTGGGCTTGTATAGGCCCCAGGGCCGATAGCCTAGTACCTACCTATGAACCTATGTATTTCACATCCAAAATTTAACTATGTAAGTATGCTTGTACACATACACGTGCATGTGCGCGTGCACACACACACACACACACACACACACACACACACACACACACACACACACACACACACACACACACACATGCACAGACATCCACTCCCAACACACATACACACACATGCACACACACAATACACACATACACAGAAACACACACTCACACACGTGCACACACACACACACACACACACACACACACACACACACACACACACACACATGCACACACACACACACACCAATCAGTTACAGCTACATTCTTGAAAGAATAAATCTCAGATGTCTCATTGTGAGCAAATAAATGAAGAAAAAAAAAACAGAATGCAAGGGCATTACAACTAACCCCCATGCCTCTTTAGTGTAACAGATTTTGCTATATAGTCTTTGTAAAGAACATAAGTTTCTGGTAAATCAGTAAATATTAAATTCAGTCAATAAAGGCAGACTTAAGACTTTCATACTTTTTACTTTGTAGTGGATATGCTCCTGTGGCATGTTGCAGTCAGCAGTGTCTCTGTCCCCCCTTCTCTCACTTACACTCGCTTTCCCTCTCTCTCTCGCTCTCTCTCTCTTTCTCACTCTGTCTGTCACTTGCATGAAATTACACATAAGGGCACATACACACACACGCACACATGCACACACACACACACACACGCACACACACACACACACACACACACACACACACACACACACACACACACACACACACACACCAAACAGTTACATCTACATTCTTGAATGAATAAACCTCAGATGTCTCATTGTGAGCAAATAAATGAAGAAAAAAAAAACAGAATGCAAGGTATTACAACTAACCCCCATGCCTCTTTAGTGCAACAGATTTTGCTATACAGTCTTTGTAAAGAAGTTTCTGGTAAATCAGTAAATATTGAATTCAGTCAATAAAGGCAGACTTACAATTTTCATATTTTTTACTTTGCAGTGGATATGTTCCTATGGCCTGCTGCAGTTAGCACCATCTCTGCCCCCCTTCTCTCACTTAGCTCACTTTCCCTCTCTCTCTCTGTTTCACTCTCTCTCACTCTGTCTTTCACACGCATGAAATTACACATAGGGGCATGCACACACTCATGACATACACACACATACACACGCACGCACCCTTGCACACACACACACACACACACACACACACACACACACACACACACACACACACACACACACACACACACGTGCATGCACTTTTCTTTCTTTATTTCTTTCTCTCTCTCTCTCTTTTTTCCTTTATTTATCTTTTCATTTAAACAGCAAAGTACGGTTTAGTGAATGTTAAAAATGGCAGCCATTTGATTTCTTTACAGTCCACACTTCACAGGATCTTAATATGCTGCTGTGAAATGATAGACTTGTTTTTCTTTGGATGTTACCTGTGCATTAACATTGTTCACCAATCAAGGTGCAATCTACCATTCTCTAATAGACTATATAGCTTGCATCTAAATTCACAAGTATTTTACAAGTTCTGCAAGTGTTTTAGGGGAAAAACATATGGCACAGCATACACTACCAGCAAGAGGTGTTTTGCATGTTACACATATGTACTGACTACCACAGGGGGCTACAGTATGGTACATTATATTGCTACCTGGATTTATCTATAATAGTTATCTACCAACATATGGTAGCCTCAGCCAGAGGAAAAGATATGTCTGTTAAACTGTTTTACAATTTATAGTATAAAACAATGTGTAACAACAGTTGAATAGTGGCTAACACATAGCAATATGTATAGATCATGATGTGTTTGGCAAACTTATTAATATCTTTTGGAATCCCAGTCTTTATGTGTTTCATTAACTTGAGCTGTTGTGATGTTTTATTGCTTTTACTCTTTCTATTGGCTATTAATTTTATACAGTCTGTACCTTAAAACACATTAATGAATCTTTTAATGATCCTTTCATGGAGTATAATTTACTCATCTAGCCTATGCGCCCTGTGAAGGCTGCCAGCCTAGCCAGATAGAATTTTATAGATAATTCTGTCATCTGTAAATATTAATGTAAACCACAGGCTTGTTGTCTTAAATGGTAAAAATAGTGTTACACGTGGAACTGGAAAATAATGTAACAACAGTGCACTTTGCTGTAAGCAAGCTAAGTCAAGCATTTTATGACTGTCTTTGATCTTTAAAGTTAGCTCCGACCTGTCTAGGTGAAGGAATTTTTGCTATTGTTTTAAGGTGAGAGTTAATGGCCAGAATTTACAGGTTTACCTTCATGTGTGTGTGTCGCACAAGGGCGAACAGCAATTGTCCGAAAGGCAGTTTGCAAAGTTTGCAAATGCCAAACGGAAAATGGTTTGAATGTGCAATGAGCTAATGCACAGTGACATTTTATCATTGCACATTTGGCATTCTGGGGCAGATTGCACTATAGTGGAGATCCGAAAATGGTCCCTTTCCCCACTGTAGTGCAATCTCAGAGTTAGAATATTAAAGTAGGGGGGTGGGGGGCACAGCCCCCCATATGGGGGTGCAGGGGGGCTTGCCCCCTTCTTTACACCTCATTAGATTTTTTTCGATATTTTTATGTTCAAAAATCAGAGAATCTGCTTTGCGATTTGCTGATTTTCGAACATGTTAACTTCTCGCTGTTATGACTTTCGTGGCTACGATTTGCTCATATGAGCAATCGCAACACTGTGATTCAGCTTTGTAAAGGTAAACTGAATTTGCATGCATAAATGTCCTTTATGGCTTTGCTTCCTGACCTGGTGTGAGGTTACTAAAGAATGTAAATGTAGTTTCTGTCAGCATGGGAACCCAGGGAAGTGTGAAAAATGATGTAACGGGAACCAGGAATGTGATTTTAAAAACAGAGAGAATCAGAGAGCATTAAGCATTTTTGAACTGACTATCCAACTCATCAGCACTGTCTTGCTCTATATGTAAATTTATCTTAGACTTGTGTTTTCTCTTAGAATTACCTAGAAACTAGAAAGATTAGACTGTGTTTTTCTGTGATGTCAGAACTGCACTACTGAATTCTTTTAAGTATTTCTCTGTGATCTCTGAACTTTTGACTAACACAGTGTAGTAAGGAGTATTGTCTTGTAGTTTTATTGTTTATTATTCAATATTTTTAAACCTTTCAACTGTGGCTGTTTTGTGAAGAGAATTAAAGCTCTTTAGAGTACTTGTATGCCTTTGGTAAAATTGTATAAAGCCAATAGCTTTAGCCATGGGCTATAGTACCAATTGGATAATAATATTGCACAGTAAAAATTGGACACCCTTTTAAGGGCCTTTGGGGAGTTGATAAATATTAGCTGGGTGGTGGCACTGATTTGTGTGTGTGTGTGTGTGTGTGTGTGTGTGTGTGTGTGTGTGTGTGTGTGTGTGTGTGTGAGCTACTTGGGCAGGGACAAGAAGCACTGGTTGGACAGAGAGGGTGCTGGAGGTTTTAGCTTGCCTACTAGGCTGAGATCTGGACCCTATAGCTGTGCCAGTGGGGAGTCTTATTGGGGACCTGGAGAGCAAGAGAGCAACCAGCCCCGGACTGACTGTGATCTCTATGTGCTCTTAAGGGAAATTGCACTTTACTGTGTGTATTTGTTATCCTTTCCTCCTATATGAGACACCCCTCACTGATGTTAGTGGTGAGGATTGAAGCTCCTTGATTGTTGGGCCAGGGCACAGACGTCACACCCCCTACAATGTCTTGTATTCTGATATATTGTCTTATATTGTAACTGCATTATATCACTCTGTAATGTACGTTTTTATGCATTTAAGCAATGCAAAACATATTCCTCTCATCTGATAGAATGAATTGCGGCAGTATGTTTTAAGTACTTTATCATATCTATGGTGGTACAGCAGTAGCATTGTTACCTCACAGCAAGAGGTTCTCCTGTTCGATTCTCTGCTGGAGTGCTTTCTGTGTGGAGTCTGCATGTCCTCCCTGTGGTCAAATAGCCTCCGAAAGGCATGCGTGAATGGGCTTGGCTTCGCTGAAGGTTGGGCGTCGGGCTGGCAACTTTGCACCATAAAAATCGACTGCCAGTCATTAGCAGACCGGAGTTTCGCTGTGGCGACCCCTAACCGGGAAAAGCTGAAAAGACAAACATCATCACTAACTAACAGTTATTATATGTTTCTGTTCCTCAAGTGAGTGACACATGTTATTGCTTTTGTCTTGTTAATAATTCATTTGTGCAATTACCTTGATGCATATATAGCTGTGTATCGGTAAGGCTTTCCTTTGTGTTACTGAAGCTCATTATTAATCTCAATTATTAAGCTCATCATTCCAAAGACATGCATCTGGAGCATTTCTTCCCGGGCCTCCGCTGAAAACAGGCTCTGCGGAACCTAGTCGGACTTTCCCGGTCAACAAATGATAAATAAATAAAAATAAATAAAAAATAAAAATTATCTCGTAAATTACTTTCTCGCTCATGTTAGAGCAAAACCAGCAATTTCTTGAATTTTTTGTACATTATTATGGGGAGCTTCTTTCTTCCCCAGTGTTGTCAGACTTTTGAATGAGTATATATAGGACTAGACCATATAGGGGTTCTGGCACCCATGCAAGGAACACTTGTTTTGATGAGGCCCATTACTTTTTATGTAATGAGCAGCTTTTGAGGATTTGTATTTGATGACATGCTGCATAAACAAATGGGTTTTACTTTTTCATGGAAGCAGTTATCAGAAAGCAATTTGCTCTGATTTTTAAATGTGCTACACATTTTGCCCATATATAAAGACATGCTTCATATTTTCATTGCTTGCTACCACAAATTAAAATTGTATATGTTTCTTATAAATGTTCCACATGGTATAATGTTTTACAGAAAGCTTTTTCTTCCTAGGCAGCCAGTGAAAAAGGTCTATATCCAAACAGACATTCCAGTCAGAAATAAATGCATAAATAAAACAATTAATGAGGAAACGAATAAATAAATAAATAAATAAATACAAGCGTAATGAATCTGCACTATAAATGAGAGATCGGACATGCTGAGTAAAGTATTTGGAAAATAATGAAATAGTTTGCCTTCCCTACTAAGTATGGTTAACTTTTGATATCTTTCCGTTTCTTTATCTTCTATTGTATAAGAAAAAACAAACACTTGTTAGAATAATGCATGAAGACTGTTGATGGTGAAAAAAAATTATATCTTAAATTTTTTTGTAAGACTGGTGAAGTGTTTTGCTGGGCACCAAATCATTATGTAAAAGGAAAAAATGATCATAGAAAAAAGTGACAATAGGAAGGAAAACAATGTTGTTGAATGTTACTGAACCTGAAAAAAACTACATCAGCCAGGTGATGAAGTTAGAACAATGCTCCATGTCTTTCCTGCTTGTTTCCATTTTACTATGTCTTCCAACAATAATTACTCATTCCACGATTACGAGAATTACATTCTGAGCTGGTACGGTTAATAGAGTTCTCATCTTTCCACCATCATACGTTTCTGTAGGTCTATTCCAGAGGTAAAGCTCTTGTATATAGTTACCACATGCATATATACATGTAGTTATTCCTTAAGTTTTCTTGAAGTGTAGATATGCAGATTCATTAATATTTTATAGTACTGAGTCTTCTTGTATTTTTGTAATTCAGAATGTGGACTGCTGCTACAATAACATGCATACATGAGAAATCAACTACAAAATCTCTTTAAATTATTTTGCTTTCAAAAACAATAACAAATCCCCCATCTTAATCGCTCTCTTGCTGAGAATTCTATTAAACTAGCTATTCAGTGCCATTATTTACAGCACTGGCTTTTCTGCTTGACCTGTTTACTTATTGCTTTAGTTGCCATTTGTTGCCATGGCAAAGGGACATATGACGGATCTGGTCATAAACAATCTATGAGCTTCTGTATGCATTCCCCCATAGATGCTTTACATCATTGTTTTACTGAAGTTGTGTTCTGTGCTCATGATTCAGAAAGTGGAGTGTGTGGGTCTGCACACCTGAATCATGCTATTAAAGAAGAGTAACAAAAAACACTCAGTTATTCCCAAGTATTTTAGCAGACTAAATAAAATGCAAGGAACCTTGTAGAATATTAAATGTTTATTTGTTGCATTGGAGACACAATATACATTAGATTTCTAATGGTCATGTCTGCTGATAATTCATTTTGCTTTGATAAAAGAAAACAAACAAAAGGAGTAAAGGGAAACATGGCAATCGTTTTTCATCTATCCATATATAACTCTCCATTGCAATAAAGTGGTCAACATATGGTGAAAACCATGATTTGTTAACTTTACTGTCATAGAAAACCATATATATGTTTCAGTTTCTACCTTTACATGAGGAGGGAAACTAGAAAAATATGCAAATATTGTTCACCTTTATCTGAACAAAATCCACATTTTTCAATGTTTCATGTTAGCAGCATGTTGATTACATTTCAGAAAATATTTATGTATTAAAATAAACTTGCTGCAGGTATTAATTTAATTTTTTGTGTATTACTTCAGTTTTCAAACTTGGATTTAATGTTCTTTTGGTGTACGAGTTGCTGATCACATAAGCCATGGTTTAATTTAAACAACTGGAGGAATTTCTTACTGAAGGTAAAATAGGTGAGCATTTTTTTATAATCGTTGAGGAGGAAGTGTAACAACCATGTCATACACACACAGCTTTGTTTTGTTTTGCAGACACTGTTTTCTTTATGCAAACATTAAAAAGTGAAATGCTTCTAATTTACTTATGGGATGAGATTAGTTGTCTCTCCTTTTCAAAACCGAGCATGCTTGAGTGCACTGGAGATCGTGAATTCATGCAGACATTCAACAAATGTACTTAAAGCATACTGAAAGACATTTGCAAGAACACATAAGACAAGATATTTACATTCTTATATGTCAAAAGGCCTTGGAACATTGACGTAAGACAGTGCTGAAGAACAGGTTATGTTAGCTACAATTAATTTACAGATGGGTGCTTGAACAACAAAATGACAGTGTCATGTTCACACTCCCCAAGTCAACATGACTAAAACAACACATTCTGAGTTCATTTGTTTTAAGAGAATTTTATCCCATTGACTTGTATTTTGGTGCAATAGCGCTTGTGCATAAGGTGTTAATAAGGCTGCATAATGTTCTAGTTGTCCCTTTACTAATACTGTTCACTTCACTGTCCATATCCTGAAATCACCAGACCTTCCTATATCAGCGGATACATAACAAAAAAATGTCTGTACTTTTTCAATAAAGTTTCAGTTCTAAACACATTACCAAAGTTTCTGCAGGGCAGCTGAATATCGTTGCTAGTATAATAACAATAAAACAAAAAATAACTGAGTTTGTCTTCTCTTAGAAATGAAAATGCCATACAACAGTTTATTTATCAAAGGACTGTGGTTGTTGTTTTTCTTTCGGCTTTTCCCGGTTAGGGGTCGCCACAGCAGAACTCCGGTCCGCTAATGATTAGCAGTCGATTTTTATGGTGACGAGGTGCCAGCCCGACGTCCAACCTTCAATGAAGGCACACCCATTCACACATGTCTTTCGAACGCCACTGAAACTCGGGGAGGACATGCAGACTCCACACAGTAGGCGCTCCAACCGTGAATCGAACGGGAAAACCTCTTACGTGGTAAATATGATTTTGAGAAGGGGTTACTGATTCTCTTAGGAATTATAGACTAATGAGTGATACTTGAGTTAGTGAAAGTATTACTAGAAGTGTTAGAGTTGATCGTTTAAATGCTCTGGCTAAAAATCTAGCCTGTCTTACAGTATATCCCACTTAACCATGTAGGAACATGGGCAGACCAACACCATGGTCTGAGTTGTGTGTGTGTGCGTGTGTGTGTGTATGTGTGTGTGTGTGTGTGTGTGTGTGTGTGTGTGTGTGTATATATATATATATATATATATATATATATATATATATATATATATATATATATATATATATATATATATATATATATATATATATATATATATATATATATATATATATATATATATATATATATATATATATATATATATATATATATATATATATATATATATATAATATATCATTGAGTTTTTGGAAACTCAAAATTCATAGGGTCAATACCACATGGTCAAGTTTTCAAAATCTCTAAATTAGTAAAAACAAAATGAAACAGAAAGTTTACCTCGGGGATCACTTCAGTGGCTCTGCTGGACAGAAGCACAGGGAACTAATCTAAGGGGGCGGCGAAAGCCAACACATTCTGGCTAGGCTTATAAATGCCTTCGGGCAGATAGCCTAGTACCTACCTATGAACCTATGAATCTATGAATACTCCAGCAAAGCTAGAACTTCCACTGAGTGACTGCCCAAAACTCTTGTATCAGAGACACATGGGATATATGCAAATGATCCTTATGAACATTAGGTGTTTCAGCTCATTGGCGATTCTGAATGCCCATGACTTGTTCCGTCATTTTACTGGACAATTTCAGGCCAATAAAGCCAAACCCCACTAGTTATGGAGATGCATATTTCAGTCTTGTTATGACCTTACCAGCACAGCACAAGCAGAGTGTTTAACTAAGTATTAGAAATATAGGACTGTTATACCCAGCTGATGTCCATTACCATTAGGGTCACTGCAAAAATATCCCAACTAACAAACTAAAACAATGAGTGAGAAGGTCACTGAAAAACCAATCAGTAAAAACAAAATACAAACTCCAGCAAAGCTAAAACTTCCAGTGAGTGACCTCCCAAACCTCTTGTATCAGAGGCACATGAGATATATGCAAATGATCCTTATGAACATCAGGTGTTAGCTTGCTAAATAATGCAGTTTGTGGCCTGGGAACTCTAGACTAAGTGTCAAGATGATGTAATGTGAATACTGGGAAAAGCTAAGTGTCAAAATGATGTAATTTGGGAGGACCTTAGCAAAGCTGTTTGTTAGTATTTTTAAAAGCTATAGTTCAGTGAGAGACTGAAAGCATTTGTCTGGGACCATCAACCCAGCATTGCTTATGCTCTATATGTCTGTAAGTAGGATTATAGCACTGTGTTTTCTCTTAAGAATAGCTAAAGATTAGAAAGTTAGATTAAGTGTTTTGCTTTGACCTCAGACCTGTCCTACTGTATTATTTTAAGTTTCTGTGTGATCTCTGACCTCTTAGAAATCTCTGTGGTGTAGTAGTATTGTCTTGTATTTCAATTATTTATTATTAAATATTTTAAAAACCTTTACCTGGTTTGTGTAGAGATAGGCTCTAGAGTTGTTGTCTTTCGGCTTTTCCCGGTTAGGGGTTGCCACAGCGGAACTCAGGTCCGCTAATAATTGGCAGCAGATTTTTCACGAACGCCAGGTGCCAGCTTGACATTCAACCTTCAACGAAGGCACGCCCATTTACGCATGTCTTTCGAACACCTACCCAACCACAGGGAGGACATGCAGACTCCACACAGAAGGCACTCCCTACACTCCAGCTGAGAATCGAACTGGAGAACCTCTTGCTGTGAGGTAACAATGCTACCGCTGCACCACCGCGGAAGTCTACATTGCCTATTTATAGAGGTTATCATAATAGGCCACTCTAATAAGCCTTAAGACTGAATAGTCACATTACCAATTGGATAATAATATTGCACAGTAATAATCTGACACCCTTTAGCTGAGAATTATTTACCTGGTGGTGGCAGGAATTACTACCATATAGTCTGGCTAAAGGGGCACAGCTAGAGAATATGTGTCAGCCTTTCTCAGGAGTATCTGTGAAGTTGTATAAATACTTATTTCAAAGTGTGGGTGTGTGTCAGCTACCTGGGCAGGGACATGAAGCACTGGTTGGATGGAGATGGTACTGGAGGTTAGCTTGCCAGCTAGGCTGAGATCTGGATCCTATAGCTGTGCCAGTGGGGAGCCTTACTGGGGACCTGGAGAGCAAGGGAGCAGCCAGCCCCAGACTGACTGTGATCTCTGTGTGCACTTAAGGGAAATTGTACTTTACTGTGTGTATTAGTTATCCTTTCCTCTTCTAGGAGACAACCTCCCTGGGGTTGGTGGTGAGGATTGAGGCTCCTTGATTGCTGGGCCAGGGCATGGTCATCACAAGTGGTGGCAGTTGTTGGGATAAGATATCCTCACAAGATCAAGGGCTTAAGGAACTAACCAAAGTGGTGGTGAATACTGCACAACATGGCTGGGCTAATATATGCCTTCGGGCAGATAGCCCAGTACCTACCTATGAACCTATGAACAAGTGCTTGGCAGTGGTGTGGGTAGAGTGAATCCTGTAGCTTATGTACAGTGATCTTTGAAAGTGTTTTGTACTCTAAATCAGCCACACAGTGTATACTCTGAGTTCAGATCCCAATTGTTTTATTTATTTTTTGTTAGCTTAGTTAGTCATGATGAGCAAGCAGCATGTCAGCACAGGAGTATGGAAAGCTCACAAGGAGCTAGCTGGTGGAGATGTACCAGGCTAGGGGACTGATGCATGGAAACCTGACTAAGGCAGACCTGATTGCAGCCTTGGTTACAGCTGCATCAGAAAACAGCATCCAGGAGGACAATCAGACTGGCAGTGGAGATACAATATCCTCAGAGAATGGACAGCTCAACCTTTCTGCAGTGGACTTAAAAATCCAGCTGGAGCTAAAGAGACTTGAGTTGGAGGCCAGGCATTAGGAGATAGAAGCCTAAGAAAAGGATCGTCAGAGGAAGCATGAGAGGGAAATGCTGACTCTTCGCCAGAGTCATGGAGGTAATGGGGGAGGGAGTAACTGGACCCCAGAAGCACAACAGGTCAGTAAATGTCTTCCACAATTTAAAGAGGGGGATAATTTTGATAATTTTAGTCACATGTTTGAAAGGGTATGCAAACAGTGTTGTGTCGACCAAAGTCTCTGGGTACAATTCCTGACCCCCTTACTCCATGGGAAAGCTATACCTTGTATATCATAAATGTCTGACTCTGTCTGTTTTGATTATACTGCTGTAAAGAAATGTCTGTTACAATGTTTTAAGCTAACACCTGAAATGTATAGGAAAAAGTTTTGTGAGCATAGACACAAGGCAGATGAAAATGTATGTGAATATGTTGCTGAACTGAGCACTGATTTTCATAGCTGGGTGAGTGAATGTCAGGTCACCACTTTTGAAGGGCTGGCAGACCTTTTGGTGAGGGAACAAGCCCTTAGCACGTTGCCTGGGCACATGAGGATCTGGTTAGCTGATAGACAATGTGCTACTTCAGATGAGTTGGAGAAGAAGGGAGACCTATACCTGGCCAGCAGGGCAGCTCTGCACAGGAAAGGGACCCCCAGTACTGCTCAAGGGTTGAAAGGAACCCATGGTGGGGCAGCACAGACTGCCCCAACAGAATCTGCCAGTAGCAGGGGAAGCCACTAGTCCAGGTAGACGTCCAGGAGCTAGGGTTAAATGTTTTGAATGCAACCAGTGGGGCCATGTGGCATACAGGTGTCCATGGAGGCAAGGCGGGGAACCAAAGATGAGGGAGCCAATAAGTGGGAAAAACAAAATGCCAATAGTAGGTTGTCTTGAGATAACAGGAGTAAGGAACTACATCCTGCAGATGTCCTGAGAGGGAAGGATTCATATTAGACAGTGTTATGTACTCATGCAGTTACATGTAGTGAGGCGAGGAGACAAGCATGCGGGTCTGGTAGCCTGGGCGAGACTCAGACAGACTGCATACTTGCAGCCAGGACTGGTGAGGTGGTCACTTCAGAGAGTGAGCTACACTGTAGCAGTGAGACTGAAGGTGAGCCACAGCTGCTTGTGTGTACTGATGTTCCCTTGGACAGGGTAACCGCAAAGGTAGAGGTGAGTAGTAGTACCCAGGCTGACAGTGAGGCACCACTGTCAGAGGATGCCAGACTCCCTGTGGAAGGGGAGCTGGGAAGGGTTACAAGGAGAGAGTTGAGACAGGCTCAGCTCTCAGACCCTATATTGCAAGGCCTGAGGCAGGTAGCTAGGGAGGCACCTGATTCTCAAGGGAAGGGGGAATCTGTATACTGGGACAAGGGGTTACTGTACTGAGAGTGGACCCCTGAGGGAGGGCTAGAAGGTGAGAGAGCACAGCAGTTGGTATTGCCTAGAGCTTACCATCTGGTGCTTCTAGCCATAGCCCATGATATTGCCTTTGCAGGTCATATGAGCATGAAATGTACAAAGAGGTGTATTATGCAAAACTTCTATTGGCCTGGAATTTCCAGAGATGTAACAGGGTATTGCAGAACCTGTAAGCAGTGCCGAAAGGTAGGCAAGGCAGGAGACAAGATGAGAGCTCCTTGGATGCCTTTGCCTGTGATTGAGGAGCCAGTTCAGAGGGCAGCTATGGATATTGTGGGTCCTTTGAGTACCCCAAGTTCCACAGGGAAAAAGTATATCCTAGTGGTAGTGGATTATGCTACACGATACCCTGAGGTAGTGGCTTTGTCCTCAATTGAGGCAGAGAAGGTGGCAAATGCTTTGTTAGAGATTTTCAGCAGGGTGGGTTTCCCAAAATAAATACTGACTGACCGAGGTGCCAATTTCATGTCTGACCTGCTGGCTTGTCTGTGGAAGTCATTGTGGGGTGAAGCACATGAAGATCACCCCTTACCATCCCCAGACTAATGGTCTTGTTGAGAGGTTAAACTCTACAATCAAGTCCTTGCTGCGGGTATTTGCAGATCAGTTTAAGAGGGAGTGGGACAAATATTTGCCCCATCTATTGTTTGCTCACAGAGAGATTCCCCAGGAATCCACAGGTTTTTGACCCTTTGATTTGCTGTATGGGCATAGAGTGAGGGGACCTCTAGATTTAATTCGAGATGAGTGGGAGGGTATGTGTGAGTCTCACAAGGAGTCTGCTGTGGCATATGTCCTAAACCTCAGGACAAGGCTTAGGGAACTCATGGCCTTGGCCCAGGAGCACCTGGCTGAAGCCCAACAACAGAAAAAGGTGTGGTATGACAGGCATGCTCGAGCTAGAGAATATGATGTGGGGCAGCAGGTAATGGTTCTCATTTCTGTCAGACACAACAAGCTGCAAGCAGCTTGGGAGGGACCCTACAAGTTGGTAAGAAAGGTAAGTGATGTTAATTACATGGTGGAAGTGCTAGGCAGATGGCAGGAGCACAAAGTGTACCATGTTAACATGATGAAACCTTACCATGATAGGGAGGCCCTTGTGATAAGTATTTGCAGTGGATTGCAGGAGGAGTCTGAGCAAGATCTGGGGACTGATCTCCTCAGTGAGGCTCAGGCTGACACCTTGGTGGAAGGGGTAGCAAAGTCCCAGCAGCTATCTCCTACCCAAATTTGAGAAATCCAGGCAGTGTTGTAGGAATTTGTGGACATGTTCACTGGGAAACCAGGGCGACCCACCTGGTGCAGCACCAGGCAGATACAGGACTTCAAAGGCCTATTAGGCAGGCCCCTTATAGAGTGCCTGAGAGAGTCAAACAGACTCTGAGGGAGGAGGTGCAGGAGATGTTGGAACTAGGGGTAATTCAAGAGTCTAACAGTCCCTGGGCTTCTCCAGTGGTGTTGGTGCCAAAGAAGGATGGCAGCTCCAGGTTCTGTGTGGATTACAGGAAATTAAATAGTCACACAGAGTCAGATGCTTACCCCATGCCTAGAACAGATGAGGCCCTAGATTAGCTGGGTGGCGCTAGGTATCTTACAACCACTGATCTTACCAAGGGTTACTGGCAGGTGCCCTTGACTCCCAGTGCTAGAGAGAAGTCAGACTTTGTGACTCCTTTTGGCTTGTATGAGTTCAAGAAGATGCCCTTTGCGATGAAGAATGCCCCAGCAACTTTCCAGAGGCTGGTAGATAATATCCTAGCAGGAGCAGGAGGGTTTGCCCATGCTTACCCAGATGATATTACCATCTACAGCCATTCCTGGCCAGAGCACCTTCAGCATGTCAGGGAGGTGCTGGGCAGATTACAGAGGGCAGGGTTGACCATTAAGCCGAGCAAATGTCAGGTGGGTATGGCAGAGGTCTCCTACCTAGGACATAGAGTGGGGAGCGGTAAGATAAGGCCAGAACCTGCCAAAGTGGAAGCCTTTCAGGCATGGCCTGCACCTGTTACCAACAAGCAGGTGAGGGCATTCTTAGGGACAGCAGGGTACTACAGAAAGTTCATCCCCAGTTATAGTACCATAGGTGCTCCCCTTACAGACCTGACAAGGAAGAACAGGCCAGATAAGGTAGTGTGGACCCCAGCATATGAGCAGGCATTTCATAAGCTTAAGGAAGTTTTGGGAGGACCCCCTGTGTCAGCCAGTCCAGATTACAGCAAATAATTTGTTGTGCAGGTGGATGCTTCGAACCATGGGGTGGGGGCTGTACTTAGCCAGATTTATTTCTTAGGGGGAAGATCACCCAGTGGTTTATCTCAGTTGTAGGCTCCAACCCAGGGAGGAATGCTATGCAGCTGTAGAAAAGGAATGTCTAGCTATAGTGTGGGCATTGCAGAAACTTCAACCTTATCTGTATGGAAGAAAATTCACTGTAATGACAGATCCAACCCTCTAACATGGTTAAACAGAGCCAGTCAGCAAAATGCCAAATTGCTTAGATGGAGCCTGGGGTTGCAAGCATATGATATGTTAGTGCAGCACCACAGTGGGAGTAGCAATGCCTATGCAGATGGGCTCTCAAGACAGGGAATGGGGTGAGGTACCCTCAGATAGACCTAACCCTCTCAAGCGGCATTTCTCAAGGGTCACTTGAAAAACTAGCTTGAGTTCTCCAGAGGGGAAGAAATGTGAAGATTAGAGAAAGATGGGCGAAGGCTGCCAGCCTAGTCAAATAGAATTTGATACATAATTCTATCATTTGTATAAATAAATGTAAAGTACAGGCTTGTGTTTTTAAATGAAAGAAAACACTGTAAAATGTGAACTTCAAGATTGCTGCAACATTGCCATCTGCTGTAAGGAAAATCAAGCCAAGCATTTCAAATGTTCTTTGAAGTTACAATTATCTAAAAAAAGTGGTGCCGAAGCATCTGGCTGAACACATTCTTTCTATTGTCTTAACTTAAGGAATAAGTGTTAGAGTATACATGTGAAATGTCTGTTGTAGTTTCCTGAGTAGGTGTTAGCTTGCTAAATAATGCAGTTTTTGGCCTGGGGACTCCAGACTAAATGTCAAGATGATGAAATGTAAATACTGGGGAAACCTAAGTGTCAAAATGATGTAATTTGGGAGGGTCTTAGCAGAGCTGTTTGTTAGTATGTTTAAAAACTATAGTTCAGTGAGAGACTGAAAGCATTTGTCTTGGACCATCAACCCAGCACTGCTTATGCTCTATATGTCTGTAAGGAGGATTATAGCACTGTGTTTTCTGTTAAGAATAGCTAAAGATTAGAAAGTTAGATTAAGTGTTTTTCTTAGACCTCAGACCTGTCCTACTGTATTATTTTAAGTTTCTGTGTGATCTCTGAACTCTTAGATATCTCTGTAGTGTAGTAGTATTGTCTTGTGTTTTAATTATGTATTATTAAATATTTTAAAAACCTTTATCAGTAGCTGGTTTGTGTAGAGATAGGCTCTAGAGTACATTGCTTATTTATAGAGGTTATCGTAATAGGCTACTCTAATAAACATTAAAACGGAATAGTCACATTACCAATTGGATAATAATATTGCACACTAATAATCAGACACTCTTTTAAGGGCTTTTGGGTAGCTGATAAATATTTAGCTGGTGGTGGCAGGAATTACTACCATATAGTCTGGGTAAAGGGGCACAGCTAGAGAATCTGTGTCAGCCTTTCTCAGGAGTGTCTGTGAAGTTGTATAAATACTTATCTCGGTGTGTGTCAGCTACCTGGGCAGGGACACAAAGCACTGGTTGGACAGAGAGGGTACTGGAGGTTAGCTTGCCAGCTAGGCTGAGATCTGGACCCTATAGCTGTGGCAGTGAAGAGTCTTATTGGGGACCTGGAGAACAAGGAAGCAACCAGCCCCAGACTGACTGTGATCTCTGTGCGCACTTAAGGGGAATTGTACTTTACTGTGCGTATTAGTTACCCTTTCCACTTCTGGGAGCCGACCTTCCTGGTGTTGGTGGTGAGGATTGAGGCTGCTTGATTGCTGGTCCAGGGCATGGTCGTCACACAAGGTAAGAAGGGGATCTAGTGTAAGTCCTTGGTACTTATATTCAGACACAGATGGAATATATTGGTTTGATTATCAGTAATGCTAATATGCCAGAAAGCTGATGAATTCTAATGTTGTCAAAACTCACTGCTTATATTTGTTCTGTCTGTGGAAGTCCTTTACCCACACATTATTTGTTTGTCTGTCTGTTTGTGGATACTAATATTATTAATATTCATATGGTCTATTTTTGGATAGTGATGTTAATTTTCATTACCCCAGTACACACATTCATTTGTTGTCAGTAATATAGTTAACACTCATTACCCACACATGGTCTGTCTGTGTGTAGTGATATTACTAATGATCATTACTCACAAATCGTCTGTCTGTGGATAGTGATATTGTTAACATTTATTACACACACACAGTCTGATACTGAATTTATTATCCTTACAAGTTCTGTCTCTGGGTAATGACATTGTTTACACACATTTTCTTTCTGTGGATATTAACATTGTTAAAGCCCATTGCATGCACATATTTTGTCTGCGAATGTTCACATTTTTAAAGTTCACTGCCCACACGTTATGTCTGATGTAGTCATTACCCACACATGTTATGCCTGTGGTAGTCATTACTCATGCATGTTATGTGTGTAGTAGTCATTGACCACGCATGATTTGTCTGTGGTAGTTATTGCCCACACATGATCTGTCTGTGGTAGTCATTGACCACATGTATGTCTGTGGTATTAACTACATATGATCTGTCTGTGGCACTCATTGACCATATTATTTATCACTGTTTTAGTCACTGGCCACACATGCTCTGTCTGTACTAGCCATTGCCTACACATGTTATGCTTTTGGTAGTCACTACCTCCACATACTCTGTGATAGTCATTGCTTACACATGCTCTGTTCGTGGTAGTCTTTGCCCACACATATTCTGTCTGTGGTATTGTTTGCCCACACGTGTTATGTCTGTGGTAGTCATTGCCTATGCATGCTCTATCTATGGTAGTTATTGCCCACACATGTTCTGCTTGTGATAGTCATTGCCCACAAATTCTATGGATACTGACTTTGTTAAAGTTATTTTTCACAGACTTTCTATCAGTGGATGCTGATATTACTAAAGTTCATTAACCACAAGCTCCATTTTTGCAGAAGTGTAATTAAGGCAAGAGGAAGGGGGTGGTTGTCCTAAATTCAAACAGCGAGCATGATTGGCTGGTGATGCTGGTGTGGGAGTGAGGGCTGACATTACTTTGTGATGCCACAATGGCATCATAGCTTCATAAATAAATAAATGCCAGTGCTGCACTTGTGGTCACAGCTGAAGTACTCAGTGTGTAGTGATTTTACATTTGTAAAGTAGGTAGTGTCACTTTAAGGGAAAAGAAGCTTAGCTTGTTTGCCTTCAGTTTTGGGAAGGTTTTCTTTTTTTGCTCCAGAGTTTTGAGTTGAGGGGTTGCCATTTTAGAGAACTGCACAGGGCAACAGAAGACCTAGCTATAGTTCTGCTTTTGTGGGTATTAATTTCCCACAAATGCTCTCCCTGTGAACACTGACAATGTGAGAGTTTATTACCTGCACATGTTCTTTCTGTGAATATTGACATTGTTGGCACATTTTCTTTCTGTGTATGCTGACAATCATAAAGTGCATTGCCCACATGTTCTGTCTGTGGATAATGGCAGTGTTAAATCACATTGTCCACACATTCTGTGAAACAGTGACTGCCTCAATAATAAAACCAAATGAGCAAGAAGGATCTTAAATAGTTTGAATTCTTGTCACTGCAATGCTATAACTCACTAGGAAAATATCAAAACATGTTGGCAGTAGAAAGATTACATTTATGACTGGAATAGTAAATGCAAGTGCTTGTGAGTTGATTCTGATATAACTTGTCCTTAACTTTGATGAGAAGTATGATCTTGGTGACTGAGTGGGCAGCAGAGGTTACTTGGTCTAAGAAAATTCCTTTACTAGGACTTGAGGATGAATTTATGGTTACCGGTGTATTAGCATGTTCTGTAACTAGCTCACTTATGTCTGTACAGATTAGCTATCACTACAGCTCTTAGTACTTTTCTCTTAGTTCATAAAGTCTTTAATTAATGACATATAACACTTTCAACTAGTTATCAGGCATGTGGAATCATGCTGCAGTACATAAGGACAGTTATGTACCCCCATTATGTTACAAATAAGAAAGCACAGTGATTTCTGAACCGGCAACATTTCTTTCTCTTCTGATACTGAGCTTGTATCAGGCACATATTACTAATGCTGTGCTGAAACAGGATGGAAGACAAAAATCGGTGATCCCTGTTTTAGTACCATATTGATATATTAACATCCTATATCTGCCTGGCATCTCTATCTTTACAGATTTCAAGAACTTGCCTAATCAGTACTTCAAGGAACGGTACACATTTATCATTTCCCAGAAATGTAGGAGGTTTATGTGTGGACATCTATGACACAGAAAAGAAAGAATACCTTAATTGTTGGTGGAATAACTATTTAATTAAATTAGTTGAAGCGATGATGTTACTGATGGTTTTAAGCAGGCAGAAATCAGAGGTGCTGACTGCTGGTGCCATGAGCAGGTAACTGTGGTACTTCAGATATAATTATTGTTGCTGCCATTACCGAAAACTGTTGCTGCCATTTTCTTCTCACTAATGATGTCACATGTTCATATTAAAATCGCTTAGGAAAGCTCATAGCAAGTACATTTCATTTATTTTACAACACTTGTTTCTCATTAGTTGCTTTTGTTTCCTCTTCCCCTCCCTTCCCAGCTCTTCAGCCTCTGTGAACGCTTTTAACCTTGTTCAACAAAAGCAATAAGTGTAAAGAAGAAAGAGTGTTACCTCAGATTTCTGTCGTACTTATTTAGTTTAAATGGCTTTTGTGTTGGCACATACCAGTCTGCTGATGACAAATTTCAATTTCTATTTGAAATACTTCAAGTACTGTAATGGAAAGATGCCAGCCAATTACGAAACCTGTACACCACTATTATGGCTCAGTTGTATTCACAACATTATATTTCTTTTTTTCTAAGAGTTACAAAATATAAGATATTGTCACATAAGAAACAGTAAAATGTTTGTCTTTGACATTTGTTTCATTATCCATGTGGCTATCACCTTTTTTATCCCATCCCCGCAGTTCTCTTAATGTGTAGCTGGTCACATCATCTAACCTGACAATATTCTGGAAGATGTACTCATATACTGTAAACAGTGGGACAGAGAGGTCAAGTTCTTTTATTGGACTAACATAACCTTTACCATAAGCTGCTTAATGTTTCAGGCTAACTATTCTTTACTTGTAGCTTGTATGAATGGGCTGATGCCCTGCAGCATCTCAATTTTTGTTCTTTTTTTAAGCTTAATTTAATTTTTGATTAGAATTGCACTAACTTTCATGTATTTTACCCAGTGAAAACAGTGGAACTCTTGGCTCATACTGAAAATGTACCGAGTTCTCAGTTAAATAAGAAAAACTAAACTGGTTAGGTAGACAGATTTTTATGACAGCACAGTATTTCGGTTTGGTTCCCAGTAGTGAATAAGGTGATTCTGCCTTACTGTGTCTCCTAATTCTGCTTTACAGCTGTATAATGGTCAATGTATATGAGGGTCTAGCTGTT
This sequence comes from Protopterus annectens, assembly GCF_019279795.1. Taxonomy (NCBI): domain Eukaryota; kingdom Metazoa; phylum Chordata; order Ceratodontiformes; family Protopteridae; genus Protopterus; species Protopterus annectens. The sequence goes on from NC_056728.1 coordinate 1,739,273,359, forward strand.
TCTCTGCTAGAGCAAGCTGCCATTTTCATCACCAGCTCTAGATGTGTCAGGTTACTGTTGCCTGAGGCAGTCTGTACCATAATCACGTCATTGAAGTGTAAAGAAGCTTGAGTCATTGAGTTCAATGTGAGGTAACCTTTGTGTGAAACAGAATGGCCAGAGTATGAAATGTTAAAGTGTAAGAATTGTTCAGTTTGGAAAACTCATTTTATTTAATTTTGTTGTTTTGACTGGGTATGTGTTGTTTCCGAAGTTCACCTGAACACTACATCTTCACACTTTAATCAAAACTCTACAAATCAGTAGAGAATGATTACAACTTTAGTTAATAACAATGGGATCATATTTTATCTTTGTCATTAACCTCAACAATATTCATACAAGCTGGTCTTGTTATTAAAGACATGTGTGCTTAATGTAATGTCAAAGTTTGGGCTATACCCCAGAAATATGACTATTAACGTATTTAAACATGGCCCTTCTGTATATTTTATTTTATTTATTTATTTTATTTTTATTTATTTTACATTTGTTGACCGGGCTAGTCTAGCTGGACATATATCCATTTTCAGTAGAGGCCCGGGGAGAAAAGCTCCAAAATACAGGCAGTAAGCAAACATTTACAATAAAAAAGACAATAGCAAGCAAAAATACAAAATGATACAATGGTAAGCATGAGTAATACTAAAAGAGTAAAAGAGAAAAACAGAAACAGACTAGACAACCTAAAATCATAATTAACAACTATAAATGAAACAGCTGGTTAAAAACAGAAATGCCACACCTTGTTTCTTTCTTTGTTTCTTTCTTTCATTTTTTTATATGCAGACAGTTAGTGTGCATTGTACCCAATTAATAATTTTAAATAAAAAATAAAATACAATAAAATTTGTCTGTTGGTAAATACAATGGTGTCCACATTGTCACATGACTAAAATTTAACTTAATATTCTAACCTTTAAAGGCTATATTACTGCAATTCCATGTTTATCTTGATCTCTTTTCCTATTGAATATCATGCCATCTAGAAAATTCTTACTATTTGTTGTCAATCTGTTTTGACTGTATCATGACCTTGCTTGTTTTTGTATGCTGACACCAAATCTTCTGATTTGTGACCTCATCTAACAGGTGCTGTTCCCTAAGCAGTTATGTTATCTAAAATTCTTTGTTAGACCTTTTCAAACTGGACTTCCACTGAAATTAGTCACCAAACACAAACAACCAAGTAAATAAACACCCAGGGATTCATGAAGCTTGGCGCAAGGACGGCGCTAGCCTTGTGCCAACCGTGCAGCATAGAGATGGCGCAGTAGGACCACATGCTTATTAATGAAGGCATACTGCCGCAACGTCCACGTGCATAGGAAATGTGCACGAGTGCAGTGTCTAAGTGCTGCACGGAGGCGTGAACATGGCTGCATACGCGCAACCTAAAATGCTGACTAGTACAGCCTGCCTCTAATAATAATCACTCCTGTCAGTGTCCATGGATACTGAAATGTATGCAAAGCATACAAGACAGTTTTGCGAACACCAAAATAAAAAGTAAACACAAAGGCACATAGCTGAATATTGAGTCCCTGTCCCTCGAACAAATGACATTTAAAAACCCGTGGCCGTATTCCATTGTAGTGTTGATAGTTATACCAAGTGGAAGCGAAATGCAGCGTGTTAGCGTGTTAGCGTGTCACCGCCATTTGCTAAGCCTAGCCCAATGGTTAGGGTTACCATCCTGTCCCACATTGTGATGGACAGTCCCCCTCTGAGCAGTTGTGTCCATACCAAAACCATTATAAATGTTAAATGTCCTCCGATTGTAGGACATAATTATGTCCCCATATTTTATGTAATAGTCCCATACAATGCTTATTTCTGTATGTAAAATACCTAAATGTTACAAGAAGCAGAATAAGCAACTAAACGAAAAAGAATAAGCAACTAAACTGCTATAACAATAAGCTTACATTTAGGCATAAAACTAAAGTACTATCCTTTGTACTGACCGTGGGTATGTGTTGGCCTGTAAAATCTGATGTGTGTCCCGAAAATGTCCCATTTTGGTCATATGAAAGCTCAATATCTGCCCATTCGTGGTCCAAGTCGTCCTTGTCAGGATGGCCCAAGGATGAACGGGTGGTCTACCTACCATGTCATGAAAGATAAGTATTTGCATGTACCTATGTGCATGAAGTACAGCATGTGGAAGATCAAAAATGCTAGGGTAGTCCTCACAGCCATATTGGTGCCAGAGATATGTAGTGTACGCAATGTGTTCTGTTGACTATGCCATGGGCCATCAACCAGAGAAGGGATGGATGGTGTGTGTGGAATATGGGGGTGGGGGGGTGATGGGTAATGTAATAATTTGCCAAGGGGAGACTGGGTTGGATGCATAATAGGTGTACGAGGGAGCAGTGGGTGAATCAGAAAGAAAACCAAAGAACAAACATTCACATCTGCAATACGGCCTGACAGGCCATACTGTAGAACACAATCCCACAAACATATGAACATTAAATGTGTACACATGTACAGAAACGTTACCGGCACATACCCACATAATGGTCTGGCCTGAATTGAGCCATCCAACCCCAACACACCTGGATACATAATTGAATACCCATCATCCCTTCCACAGCACATCACCCCCCCCCCCTTCCTGAACTTCCACCAAAACCACCCATACTCTGGCTGCTAGCTTGGTGCAGCTATATCTGCACATAGTGACCCCTACTCATATCTAGTAGGCAGTCTCACCCTAGGCAGTCTCAGGATTGCAAACTATTTACCCCTTGCATGTATAACCCTACCTCATTTTCATAAAGCCAAAAGAATTGAGGTTATTGGTCCCCACAATTTTTGGATATCCCTCATGGGGTAAGTATCTGTTCTAAATATTAGACTTGGTGTCACGACACAATGTCCAGTCCTGTATACATCTGAACACAAGTTGTATGAGCAGTAGTTGTCCACAAGACTGCTCAGCCTCCAGCCGGTCCTGCAGAACCTACGACCCGGGATTAAACACCTGACCGTGATGCATGTCTCCCCACGTGCATTATTGGGAATATATACCTTACACATTCGCATAGTGGCAGTCGGATATAGGGTGATTAAGGCGCTTTAAAGCAGATGTAAGTAGGGTCACCACCTGTCCCACTTTGCGATGGACAGTCCCTTTTTGGGCACTTGTGTCCTGACCAAAAATAATACAATGGCAAATGTCCTGAGATAGTAGGAAATAATTATGTCCCATATTTCATGTAACAGATGCATAATATAGTTATTTCTGTATGTAAAATACTTTAATGTTACAAGAAACAGAATAAGCAACTAAACTGCTACAAGAATAAGCTTTCATTTAGCCAAAGAAGTAAAGTTCTAACCTTTGTAATGACCGTGGATATGGGTCAGCCTGTAAAATTTGTTGTGTGTCCCGAAAATGCCCCACTTTGGCCATTTGAAAAGGTGGCAACCCTAGACATAAGTGGGTATGCAAGCATGTATGAGTGACAGTAAGTGGCGGTGATTCAATGGTATGGGAAATGTAAATGAGCATATAGGTGTATTTGCATGTGTATGTACAGACCGATATATTTATATATCTATATATATATATATACAGATATGAAGAATGAACATGGTCACAATATAGCAGTCAAAACGAATGTGAAAGGAAACAACAGCGGAACCCCCCGTAATATTTAGTGCTGTTATATCAGGTTGGCCAGAGGTGAGCACACCTCTGCATCCCCAACCACAGGTAGGACGCTAAAAGTGGAACTAACGATGTCCCTGTGCTATGTCTGATTTCAACTAGGTACAGGGCAGTCCCAGTCCCCAGTCGGACAAGCCTAAACCCGGATGACCACATGAACACCCTGACAATCAAATACACGTATGTGCCAGGACTATAGGCTTTGGAGGTCTGAATATACTTTGAGTGAGTCAACATGCGGCAAGGGTCCAGAGCAGTAGGGAATGGCACATGTGTAGTAGTGTGGTTTTCCCAACAGGAAAATGGATGCCTGCGGTGTTAGTGAAGTGCTGAGGCGTGTGTTCGGGTAACTATGTACCATGGGTATACGTATAAATGAAGCAGAACACCAATAGTGTAGTTGCTAGAGCATCCGACTATCGAGCAGACGTTGCCGGTTCAACTGCAGCACACACCATTTATGACGCATAATATGTATACGATCATATCTTGCTAATTTTATGCTGTATAACAATATAATACCAATTAAATGTGAACTGGGGTGACGTATCACAGTAAGAATGTAGAAGGATTTTGCGTGACGTGAATCGGCGGTTATACGGAAAAATGCAGCTGAAAA
>NC_056728.1:1739282698-1739284319 GCF_019279795.1 Protopterus annectens
CTATATTGTCTGTAGTAGTTGCATAAAACAATTATTTTGTATCTGAAACACCTAAATTTTATAAGAAACAGTATAAGCAACTATAATGCTACAAGAATAACCTTTTATTTAGGCAAAACAGTGAAGTACTCTCCTTTGTACTGGCTATTGGTATGTGTTGTTCTGAAAAATCTGACATCTCTACATACAGGTCCTATAGGGTTGCCACCTTTTCAAATGCCCAAAGTGGGACATGTTCTGTAGAAATGCCAGACTTTCCAGGACAAAACATACCTACAGCTGTGCATAGTACAGAATTACACTTATCTGCACAAATAAAAGCTTATTATAGTAACATTTGAATTGCTTATGCTACTTCACATAACATATAGAAGTTTCATATATAAAATAATTGTTTTATGCAACTATTAAAGAAACGTAGAATATAATATTGTCCTGTAATCAGGATTTTTGCTATGTCTTGATTATTTTCGCAGGACACAACTGCCTAAAGAGGGACTGTCTCTCGCAAAGTGGGACAGGTGTTAACCCTAAAGTCCCACCTTGGCCAATTGAAAAGGTGGCAAATCTATAATAGGTATGCGGTAGCATGACTCGGCCAATGGATGTGGCCCCCAAAACCCAATTACTTGTCTGTATTGAAGAGTCTCAGTTCCCATGCATCAGCCAGATGGGAGCAGATTGCATGAGGAATGCACAAATAATATGATTAATTCACTGGACAGACCACTGATTCCGTACAGTCAAACGCCATGCCGTCGCCTAATGGGCAGCCATTCCCGATACTGTAGTCATGTATTCCGATGTAATAGGCATTACAAGGTAATATTGCGGTCCTTGCTCCCACCCAGGGGTGTGAGTGACAGATGCAAGCACCAATGTCTGTGCATTTGCAAGTGCGGGAGCGAGCGGGTGTAAGCGTGTTTAACTACCAGTATGCGAGTATTGCACTGGTAAAGCAATGTAGAGGCTAACCGATTGTAAGAAGCTGTAACCAGAGGTCAGCAGTGCTTAACACCATGCAAACCCACGCACACCCGCTCCCAACTGCTTTAATGTGCCTTACTCCCTCCATATCCAATGGCCTTGTTCTGCCCTGCAACTAAATAAATGTCCTCTGCAAGAGTCGGAACCAGGACCCTGCACACACAGCTGATGTGAATTACCAATACGCCATGGCAGATATACAGACAACGGACAGTACCACAAACATATCATACAGTGCAGTCATTCAACAGTATAGGAATGTATCCCATCATGCAGATGTATATGTGAGTGTTTATGTCCAGCATATAGATACATACATATATAGAGATATATCAGGAACATAACATGTGGCAACAAAGCATTACAAAGGAATGAAACAGGAAACACCAGTGACGCCTGTATTATGTAATGGTGTTGTTCTATGTGATCTCAAGACTCCCTCTCACAGACATGTGTCATTCATACACACAAATAGTTGTACATTGGCCGTATACAGCACTCTGTGCATGTAATGTACATTAACGCAACAATACCTGTCCAATCATTATGTGTGAACAGTACTCTTGCAAGGTGCTGTGTGCAACATCATCATCATAATAAAGGTAAATGGGGTAACCATAGAGAGGTATTTTGT
>NC_056728.1:1739284819-1739292319 GCF_019279795.1 Protopterus annectens
ATGATGCCTGCAGAAATATTAAAATGTGAAGATAGTTTCACATACAGAAAGTAGAATGCAAACCCTTATGCCTACTTTGTGAGAAAAGGTTGATTTTTCAGCTGTCTGAGTAGTATGGATGCACTTGTTCTTACTGATTTCATAAGATGGATTACTGAACATCATGACCCACTCTGCAGCTAATTTATTTCACAAATGGGATAACCTGAAAAATTGAGTACATGGTACATAACTACTCAGGCAGGCATTTAGGAAACTGCATTTTACCAGGGCTGAATGTCTTGTAAATTCCTATGAGAAGGGTACTGTGTACAATACATACACTGAGTGCCTTACTACATTTATAAAATAGGCGCATGTAGTTCTGATGTACACTGAAGTTTAAAATAAGTACATTTAAAGAAAAGGAAATATTTAATAGTGTGTTTCATGCAAAATAGTAAAGCTACCAAAAATTAGATATGCCCCAGGATTCAGCAAGCTCTGCATGGTGTGCAGGAATAGTGCAAGAGCTGCTGCATGCAATATGGCCGACGAGCGAGCCAGGAAAGAGATCCCGGGATGTGCACGAGCACTCCTACACTATTCCTGCACGGACACTACTGCTGTATGCTAATTACCCCATTTGCTGGTGAAAACCATGCAAATGAGGTGAATTAGTGATCCAGGAAGCAGGCAGGGGTCTGTGCAGGAATAGTGTAACCTGCAGAAATGTATTCGGTTGCTAACTGAATACATTTCTGCAAATTACAAAACGAAGGCATGACAGCTCCAAAGAAAGCATGCATTCAATGTAGTAGGCATGCCAATGGACATATATATTGCCATTGGCATGGGAAATAGTTGCAAAATTATAAAAAATAACTTATTTTTTTTGGCCGATTTCGGCCATTTAAGAGTAGTGCAAACGGGACCGTCTGGAAAATATGAAAAAAAGTTGGAAATAAGCTTTTAAACCCAAATCAGCATTTTGCTAAGATAGTCAATGGCATGCATAAGACAACAATACCAGGGAATAGTGGTTGCTAATGGGGAAGGCTCAGTGTGAGTGTGATAATTATGAATTAGCATTCTGTTTTATGCAAATGAGGGGACTGATACTGAATCACAGAATTCCTCTCAGTGTTAGCTTGCATCCAACCGTGTAGGTGCAGCAACACCATGGTATAAGTATAAGAGGTAAATGACCTCATAAGGGGGAGCGTTATGCATGCTGTAAGCTTATTGGAGCTCTGTGGCCCATGTTTGCCCTTAGCTAATCACAGCTAAGGAGGGGGAGTGTGTCTGAAACTGCCCAGCAGTGTTTACATTGCCTAAATGTGTGTGCGCGCTGTACACTGGGTTTCAAATAAAAACACAGGAAGTAGCAGCTCTGTTCACATCTAAGCTCTGGGTATGAGTGGCATGCCTCGGGGCTTAAACGTGAAGGCAATGGGAAATGAAAACAGAAGTAGGAAGGCAATCAAGGAGAACCACCATAGCTGGCAGGTGAAATGTACCAGAATCAGCCAATTACACAGGCAGTGTCCCAGCCCAGCATACTACTATAAACTATGTAAACACTTTTCACTCTGTTTTTTCCCACAAACTCTACACCACCGGTGTACAAAGATGGGGAAATTGTACCTGACAAAAGTGTTAGGGGCTGCTGTTGCTCTCATACATCAATATGTACAAGAGACTGAGGGTGGTGAGGATGTAAATGCTGATGACCAACCCACAGTGAGGAAGAGGAGAAGAGTGCACAGACCCAGGGTAACCTACCAGGTGCTACATGAGCTGGAAATAGTGGACCACTATAGGGTGGACAGGGACATTCTACAGCAAATTGTTGAGCTGTGCCGGCCATGTCTCACACACAGAACCAACAGAGGTGAACCCATCCCAGTGGATACCAAGATGTATGTAGGCTTAAGAATACTAGCCACAGGTACCTTCCAAAGGCCAACTGGGGATATCATGGGGATCTCACAGGCATCAGCATCCAGGGTTCCTGGATGCCTTGTCAGCACATGCTGATGAGAACATATATTTCCTCAACACCCATGAGGCGCTGACCAGCAATATGCATCTCTTACACCAAATAGCAGAATACCCTAAGGTAGTGGGTGCAATAGAATGCATGCACATACACATCAAAGCACCATCCGGTGAGCGGGATAGGGTCTACATAAACCACAAGGGCTTCCCCTCCATCAATTGCCAGGTCATGTGGGATGTCCAGGGCATTATCTTGAATGCGTGCGCTAGCAGCACTGGACGCTATCACGACTCCCACACGTGGCATATAACACAGCTGTACCAGACATTTGCCATTTAGGACATTCCATATGGCTAATAGTGGGGGATGCTGGTTACCGCACTGGAGCCGTGGCTGATGACACCCATCAGAAATGCACACACACCCAAACAAGAACTCCATAATGAGGCACACGCACAAATCAGAATCATAATAGAGCGTGTGTTTGGGAAGCTCAAGTCACAGTTCCGCTGCCTGGACATATCTGGTGGAGCCTTGCAGTACTCTCCAGCTACATGCACACAAATGTTCATAGTATGTGCCATGCTACACAATATGATCCTGCAGAAACAGCTGCAGCAGGAACAGCATGGAGCAAGGCCACACAGCCCCTCACCATTGCCAAGGCTATCACAGGCACAAAGGGACTCGGAGGAGGAACAACCTGAGCCTGCCCATGTAGGCAGAAGGAGGCATACCCAGTATGCTCAAGCTGTGGCAAAGAGGCAATGCATAGTGCATACACTGACACAGTAGGGACCCAGGGAATGAAACCTCTCTCTGACTTGCACATACAGTAAAAGGAATTCCAAACATGACACTAGCTGTGCTTTACCATGTATAGGGAGTGTACTATGTGCATCCGATATAGTCAGCCCTCTAGCCCTGTCCTCAATACTGGCACAGCCACAAAGTAAGTCACTCTTCCTACCAATTGCTGAATGGAGTAGTATGTTCTGCTAGTTGAGGGTATGGTATGGATGTGAGCATGCAAGGGAATCAGGTGGCTGAATGGGATGGCAGCAGATAGTGGACACCTACATGGGCAGCATGAAATCCATAACAAATACTGGTGTCAACAAAGATGGTAATACTAGACAAGGTGAAAAATCCCACTGCAGTACATATGGTGGCCCAAATGTGTGTCCATAGGACACACACATGCATGTCAGTGAGGCTCACATACCCAACACCAGCCTAAGCCAGAAGGACAGGTGTAGATGATCATAAAGAAAGGCTGGGCTAAGGCCTCCAATTGATGGCGATGGTTAACAGCCCCCCTCCAGACAGACTACAACAGGTCTGGCAGTTGTACATTATTTCTGAAGGGTAAGAAGTCTGAAAATGAAATGTAGGCCAATAAAACCTAAGATCTGTACTCTACTGATATGCCTCTACTCTGCATGATAGGTCAGAATACAAAATGAATACAAAATGAAATAGAAGTCAACAGAGTACCTGAAATACAAGTACAGTCATAGCAAATGTTTACAGTTGTCAGGTGTGCCCCCCACACAATCCTATGTATAAATGCAGTAACATGTACATGTGGGTTTATTAACAGTGGAGCGCAGATTACCTGAGCTGGCCCAATTTACAGGATTGTTGCATGTGTACAATATGCAGGGGTCCATGTGCTAGGTTGTTATGTGTTCAATATTGTCTGGAAGTGGTCAGCATGTAGGCATGGAGGGTTGTGTCTCAGTGGTCTATGGGCAGTACTGTTGATGACAGGGCCATTGTCCGACAACTGCAGTGCCAACCACAATGCATCTCAGCAATACCCATGTCAGCAGTCATGCATACTCACTGTCCAGATGTCAATATCTGTCACCATCTATAAGATGAACATGCCATGAATGTGAGCCCATACATACCCACAGTACACAGGTGGAAGTACCCTAGACAGAGTACATAAAATGTAACTGTCAACTGCACACACCTTTGGAATTGTACATACAGGTTAGCAGCACATTAGTTGTCTGTGTAGTATGAAATACTGATGTAGTCTGGCCAATCACTGGCAGACCATAAAAGGCAGAGCTATGAAGTAATGAGAGACTGCCTATGTCCCTGCACAAGGCAACACAAGGGGAATGTCCCAGGTATATCTGTGAGTCAGCTGCAAGAAGCTTTTATATCACACATGCATTCAGCTCATCCCACCATCAGCTACAGGTTTATCACAGGTCATATCCTTGCTGTTGGGAATGAGTACAGTATGACCCCCACTTCTATATGGGAATACCCACAGAATGCAGCATGCTGATGATGTGTCCTATGTAGGTGTGTCCCTAGCTGTAAGCAGCACCCTGCCAGCATCCAGACCAATGGATTAATATGGACAGGAACTATTGCCATTAACACTTCTCGCACTTACCCTGTCAACCCAGGGGAATCCAGTGGGTCACAGCCTGAAAATGTAGGAGTGACAGAATGCACTGGCCTGCTACACATGGTCTGCATCACTACCAAATGTCCTACAGTCCTCTGTCAAAGGCCTGTGCCTCACCCGTACTGCCAGTGTATGTTATCTCATGGGGTCCCAACTAACAACATAACACAGTCCACAGAACACAAATGCAAGGCCATGTTGACAAAAACCAGTAGCATGCCCACCATGTCCTACTGCATGAACTGTGGACCAACCCCTAAATACTGCTGGAATGAAGGGACAACTATAGGGATACCTCTTAGATATCACTCGTATAATGTTAGGAAGAGGATAGAATAACAGATTGGGGGGGTGTAGAAGCATGGACTTCATGGATTGTGTGAAGTCTGACCCTCTGATGTGTGCCTATACTACCCCTGCCTGCAAACCCAGTAATGGATGGCTACAAACCTGGTGGTAAAACCACAATGTGAAGGGGAACTGACCAGATATATGAGCTTTGCCTCTGGGTAACCTGGGTGAATCTGTACAGCTGAGAGGTATGGCCACAGCAAGATATGGCCATTCTGTTACGTCGATATATGTACAAGCAGGGGATCCTCAACCATCACAGTACCAAGGTACTGGACCATTTACACAGACCCATCAGCAAGAGTCTGCAGCTACCCCTCCAGAATGGCATGAGTGTGCAATAATATTTAGGCTGCTGTCAGCCATTGTGACTCCATATTGTTAACCTATCTACAGAGATCCTGCAGAAATAGATTGCTAGCTGTAGGTATAGAACACCAAATCCAGGACTGGAGTACAGCCTACCTGGAATGGATTGACAGACGCAATACAGAAAGTCACACTGGGCATGCTCCTACACTTAGAGAAATGAAGCCCATGTCTGACAACATAGTGGACTATACATATCTGTCAGTCGCAGATGTCTGTGCACACAGATGTCTGTGCAGACATACCACATTGTACACCATTCATGCTTTGCACACACATTGGATAGGAATACTCACACATATCCAAGGCCAACACCCAATAATATGTAAAAAATACACACACACACACACACACACACACACACACACACACAGAAGTGGGGGAAAGAGAGACAGACAGTGACATAGAGATTTCCATCATGAGGCCTGTCCCACCCACCACACATCCAGTTGGCCAATATCACATGATATGCTGATGTCAATCACTGTAGACATTGCTTTTGGTAGCCCTCAGCCTTACAGTGTCTGTGGTGCTTGTGATAACTGTGTAACATGGTAGTACAAATCAGTATTCATCTAGCATATACCCAGTCCTATCAAATGTAAAGTTGTGTGTGACTGAGTGTTGCGTGTGTGCTTCCAGAGGAATGGTTTATGGCCCATTCACACACACCGCACTTCCCATTGTCCATGTTAGCACTCCTGCTGATGTCAGTCACCTTGAAATAACCCTCTGACCAAGTCTCATTCCCATAAGCTGCGTGGCACTTGTATACGTGTGTAATACTGTTAGAGTTCTAATCCCAAACATGGCAAGTGTGTGTGTGTGTGTGTGTGTGTGTGTGTGTGTGTGTGTGTGTGTGTGTGTGTGTGTGTGTGTGTGTGTGTGTGTGTGTGTGTGTGTGTGTGTGTGACTACACCTCCCATTTCCCTACTTTAACAAGGGAGGGAGCGGGCCGGCAGCAGCGGCCGCCCAGGTCCAGCACGCCCAGCCCCCGCCCCGCCCCCCGCCGAGACCCCGCCCCAGCCCTTAGAGCCAATCCTTGTCACACACAACTTTACATTTGATAGGACAAGGTCAGTCACCTTGAAATAACACTTTGGAAAAATGTGACCCCATTAAGCTCTGTGATGCTTGTGATAACTGTGTAATGCTGTAGTATAGCATACTAGTTATGTAGGAGTTCTAATCCCAGCTATGGAAACTGTGTGTTTGTGTGAGTGGGAGTGTGTGTGTCTTTGATGATACCTGGTTTTATGGACATTCACACTTACTAATCTCCCCTTACTCCTTCTTTAGCACTGGTGCTGATGTTAGTCACCTTCAAAGATACCTGTGGAAAGCTCTCTAATATGTAAGCTCCATGGCGCATGTCATAAATGTGGAACACTGTAATAGCAGTAACTACATAGGTATGGATTTGAGTCTCATCTGTAGCAAGTGTTTGTATGTGTACATATGTATGTTTGTACCTTAAAAATGTTGGCCCCATTTTCACCCAGTACACATCCCAGAGCCTGACTTTAGCAGTCCTGCAGATATCATCCACCTTAGAAGTACCTGTTGCCAACCCTAATCCATGTCATGTCAGTGGTGCATGTGGTAAATGCATAGCCTAATGGTCCGTAAAGATTGCTAGATAGAGGTTTGAACCTTACCCCTGGCAAATGTTAATGTGTGTGTAGGGTAAAATTATTTTTGGGATCTCTCACCCAGTACATAACCCAATGCCATTATTTTCAAGGGCTGGTGATGTTCCTCACCTTAGAAGTACCTTGGGACAACATCCATCCTATAAGGTCTGTGGCATGTGCGATAAATGCAATATACTACCGTAACAATACACCAGTAAGTAGGGGTTTAAATCTCAGTACTGCCAAGTGTGTGTGGATCATCAGTATTCTGTGTGGAGGTTGCTGTGAATGTGTAATTATAGGATCCATTGTGGGTGAGTTTTGCTAAATTATTATGTTGAGGACCTAGTATATATCACAATGTCCACCTTACAAGGACAACAGATGTCAAACACCACAGAGGCTGGTATAGACAATCCATAGCCCTACATGTGACATTATGGATTGGTGAATAATATAGGCAACCCTTCTATTACTCAGAGAACACTCTTCACCCAATTCTCATATACAAATACACTTGGCTAGGCAACAACCACTATACTGGTAGTTCCCTGCATATTTCCTCACAGATAGTAACCACAGTGTGATTGCAGGGGACTACATGCCTGTTGACCACAACAGTGCCACTGACATCAGAAAGTACTTTGATGTGTTACATCTCCTGACTGAGTGTGTGTTAGCCAGCAAGTAAAAGGACATGGCACCCTGTTCCATCCCCGAAGTAGGCAAAT